>NC_081182.1:165516227-165595899 GCF_029867415.1 Vicia villosa
AAAAAAAACGCGCGCGTCAGAACCAATAGGGAGGTGACACGTCTTCGTCTTCAACCTTCAGACAAGACTTTTAATAGCGCTTTCTTACCAAAAGCGCTGTAATTGGTTACTTACTAAACCTGCAAAATAGCGAATAGGGTCAAACGTACACACAAACTTGGCGCGACCTATCAGTTCAATTCGTTTGGTCCATGCGAATTCAATGGTACTAATTAGAACCTCTAATTTTGCCTAATTTGGAAAGCCCTAATTTTGAAGCTACGAACCCTAAAATGGTGATTTCGTTTGTACACGTCCAAACTTCAATTAAGTTTCCAGAAATGATCTACACCTCAAACCAAACTCAATAGTATGTCTACATCTTGTTAAACGTGTGTGAATAACCAGATACGAATTGATTTTAGTTTGAACAAATTTTGACCTGTGTAGCTCGATTCAGTGAGCTTCAAGGCTTGTAATTGATTGAGATAGCTTCAGTGATGTTCAAGGAACGTGTTTGAGTGTTTAGTTTGAATGGAAAGTGACTTAAACTTGGAATTCGAATTTCAAAATTCTTTGGATATTTTAAGAGATTACAAGTGTGTTACAAGCAAGAGTTTTGCTCTCAATTTCTGTCTCTATTGTTACTGAAGTGCTATAGCCTATTTATAAGCATTAGAGTGCTTAGAAACTAAGCCAAAAGCATTGATGAGTTTTTTTTGGAATCTTGACTTTTTCAACATTGGTAGCTTTGTCTTTAAGCCACCATGGCTTGATTTTCTTCTTCTCCTCTGCTGTACTTTGCTTTGGGACAGAGTTGAATGAGTCTTGCTTGGAAGACAAGCTATTCTTTATCCATTTCAATTTCTTTTTTAATTTTAATCTTAAAATAAGATAAAATTATGCCAAAAATGGATAAAAAATGATGTGGGCTTAGCCTTGGTCGTGGGAGGCCCATAGTAACATGGAAATGATGTTTGAATGCTGAAAACTTGGCCCCTTTTGGAAAAAATGCAATTTTGAACAATGTTGGTTTCATGCATTTTCCCAAAATTTAGCCAACTTCAACAAGGTGTAAATCCCTCAATTTTTGTCATATGAAGGAGATCTTGCACTTTTTGGAAACCTCAAAGAGTCCTCTAACCAATGCCTTTGGTCTCATGTCAAAATGATTTTTGAAGCTCCTTGTGTGTCCTTTTGAAAAAAGTGTCTTTTTGTTGACTTTGAAAATGACCTGTAATGTCATTGGTCATATTTTTCAAATGGTGAATCCAATGACCATGGGATCAATGGCATTTGAAAGATAATTGAATTTCCTTCAAAACAAGCTTTGGTTTGAATTTTTTGGATGAAGGATGAGAGAGTTATGATCAGTCAAAGTTGAGTTGACTTTTCAGGCAAAAACCCTAATTTTGAATCTTAGGGTTTTGTTGATTTTTGATCTTTCCTTGATGAATTATGATCATCCAATGATCAAATGATGAATCCTTTGACAAAATATGGATTTTGACAAAAAATTTCATTTTTGACTGTCTGTTGACTTTTTTGGTCAAACGGGTCGTCTGTTGACTGTTTGAGCTGCTGACGGTGCGTCTGAGTGAATTGAAGTTTGAAAATTTGTATGATGGTACTTTGAGATATATGGATGTGTATGAAATCCATTTGAGCTCTCAAAAACTTGTTGCTCCTGTAAAAACAAGAAAAACCCTGATTAGGGACTGTTTGTGTAGGAGACAGTTAAGCGTACCTGATTTTTGTGCAGTGCTGAGTTTCTGCTAATCGCGTGATATTCAGAAGACCTCTAACACAAAAATCTTGGAAATTTGAATTGTGTAAGATTGATTTGATTGATGGTACAAAACACTGAGAATTGTACTGCCAGCAGTTTGGCTGTCAACTGACTGTCCAGGTATTGATGCAGCAGTTAGAGTGAAAAATCAACAGTCAAAGTTAATTTTCTTTTTTGTTGTTTTTTGTTTTTGTTTTATGTGAACAATGAAAGTTTATTTACATGACTTGTTAGAAAAACACAGACATAATAAATAACTAATATTTACGGTATGCGGGCAAAATTACCGATAATAACCCTGAAAATCATTTAATGCACAGAAATAGGAATATTTGACTGGCAGAAAACACACAAAATATTATCTTAGTAACTAAGCAATATTATGACAAATAGTACAACATTTAATACTGACAGTACAAATATCACATACTATATTGAACAGTACGACGAATAAACGGTACATTTAAGAAATAAGAAATACGGCAAATTTTAAGAATGACGATTAATGACCCATGCTATGAACAATAACATGTAGATGATTGGGAGCATAACCATTGCAGGTCCACACTCCTCAGGACTATGCAGGCAGAAGAAAGTCATGATCACCGTAGCAATGGTGATGACTGTAAGAAACAGTGTCTCTATCCACTTTGCCATTCTTGTTAGGGAAGAAGAGAAAATGGATTATGAAGTGGAAATTTGAGAAATGAATTAGAATTTGATGTGAGATTTTATGGAAGAATGAGAAGTATTTATAGAATGGAAAGAAGGAAAGAGACGTTGGGGAATGATGTGATTCCGTACAAAAGGAAAATTTGAGTGGAAGTAAGATTTGAAAGAAAGTGTATGATAGTGTTGGAAAAAGAGAGATTTGATTTTTGAAAAAGAGATTTGAAAAGATTTTTGCAAATAATGGAATATAGTACAAAAATTAGTGGGAAACAAAAGATAATAATAATCTACTTGTTACCAGTACAGTCTGAGTTTCCTGATTCTGCGCCTGCAAAAAAAGATTTAACTCTGTACCAATTGTGTCAGTACTATTTATCTGTAAATAAATAAATAGCATGTGTGAAGTAATAAACAGTATTTGGTGTTTGCGTAAGAATAAATTCAACTGCAAGCCAAATTACTGTATAAGAGAAATTCTAAAAACTAAGTATTTCATATGTTAGGATATTTGTTGAAATAATCCATGATTATATGAGACTCTTAATTTTCAGATTGGAGTTTTCTTGAAAAATATGTGGGCAAATTTTGGGGTATAACAAATATTTTTCCAATCAAATTTTCATGATTGACATGAGATCCAAGAATGATCTGTGATTGAATAATCAACTTATGCACCAATTTTGACATTTATTTTATTTTATTTTGATTTAATTTGCATAAAAATCAAAGATAAATAAAAATATAAATATGAACCAATAACCAACGAAATTCATTGGTCTCCTAGGTGATTCTTGGGCCTCCATATGATTGATGACCAAGCCATGAAAATTGATCCATTTATTTTAGCATTTTTCTTAATTTATTTAGCTTTTATTTGAATAAAATCTAAATAAATATAAATAACAAGCAAAAAAATATGAGGATGGCTTTAGAGGTCCCCATTAGGCTTAGGATCATGTTTTAGATGAAAATATTAGGCCCAATAATTCAAAAATCCAACATTGGCCCCTTTGTATTTTATGCAATTCCTCAAAATCACCCAACTTGTGCAAGCTATAAATCTCTCAATATTTGTTATATGGAGATGTTCTAGGACTTTTTGGAAAGCCCAAGATGTCCTCTAAAACCTCCTTTTGGTTTCATCTCAATTAAGTTTACCATGTTCAAGTTATGAGCTTTGAGAAAAAATGACTTTTTGTGATCCTTTAGAAGGACCTATAATGTATTAGCTCATATCTCTCAAATGAAGAATTTTTGGACTTGGCATGTGAGAGACAAAAATGTATAGAATCCAATTTCCTTCAAAATGAGCTTTGGTTGGGAAATTTTTTATATACCATGTGAAAGTTATGGCTGGTCAAAGTTGGGTTGACTTTCTCCTATGAAAACCCTAATTTAGAAACTTTTGAATTGTTGATTTCTGATCTTTCCTTGATGAATCATGATCAATCCTTGATCACATGATGAATGATACTTCAAAATAAGATTGTTGACAAAAAATCAGAAGTTTTGACTGTGATTTGACCATAGTTTGACTTTTAGGTCAACTAGTCGATTATTGATCGTTTGAGCTGTTGATTGAGCAATCTTGGGAGTCAGAGCTTGAAACTTCATGTGAGGATCCTTTGAAGCATATGAGAGACCATGAAGTCCACTTGAGGTATCAGAAATTTATTTTTCTTGGAATGAAACAAAACCCTAATTTTGAGCCTCGTATAGGAGAATGTCTCTTGGAGCTTTATGTATTGATTTGAATTTGAATATGAGAAATAGTATGGGCAAATTTTGGGGTATGACAAGGCAGAAGTGAGAATCAAAGAGAGAGATAAAGAGAGAGAGATATATATATATAGAGAGAGAGAGAGAGAAAGAGAGAGAGAGGGAGAGAGAGAGAGAGAGAGAGAGAGAGAGAGAGAGAGGGAGAGAGAGAGAGAGAGTTTGAAGGTAAATTAGGTGAAAATTGGTGAATATGAGATTTGGAGAGTAATGGAGATTATATAAAAGTTCATTAGCTAGCAATGGAAGTTTGAGATAGGTTTGGATCCTTAGTTGAGGCTTGGAACTGGGTTTGGAGTTTCTTACTCTTGCAATTTCACTTAAATAGAGGTTTGGTTGTCAGCTTTGGATACAAGGTCATTAGGCATGGAATGAGGGTTGGTAAGTGTTCAACAAACTTTTTTAGAGGTATGGAACTAATCTGCACGTGCAAGAAGGATCTGAATCAGTTTTATGCAATTGACTTTTTCAAGTGGCAAGTTATAATCCAATGGTTACTTGGATTTCAAGCAATGTTCAGTCATGTTTTTGAGGTGGAAGAAAGGTGATTTAGGTGTTGCAACATGAAGGAAATATGTAGAGGGGATAAAAATAAAAAGGAATGATCTAGGTAATTTTTTCATTTGAGTTGATTTGGAGGTCTGAAACCTATTATAAACACAGGTAGAGCCTAGTTTTGGAAATGGACTTAGGCAAATGAAATTTCAACTAGCCGTCTTCTAACCACCATAACTTTCCACTCAATTATCCAATGGCCATCAACTTTATATCAAATTAAAGCTCTTATAAGACACTACAATTTTGATGTTGGGATCCTCTTAAGACCAGGCTTTGGTAAATAGTTATTTTCTTTGGAAAATCACCAATTTCAACTGCTAAACACTTGGAGAAATTTCTAAGTGTTTTGGTCAATTTTACCAACTTGCACATCCATCTTTGGCTTGACTTTTAAACCATTTAGAAACTCATTTTGACATGAAACCTTCTATTAAATTGTAGTATCATGTGCCATCTTCAATTTCAGCCCTTGAATGCCATTTTTTGAGTTTTGAGGAGAAAGATACAATCATGAAACTTACTAAAATGAACATGTCAATTTCCATACTTTGAAAACCCTAATTTTGCAATTTCCTTGATTTTCTTGATTTCTTGATTTCTTGATTTCTCTTAATGTAACTTAATCAAATCTTGATGTAACTTGATCAAACCTCATATTATCATGAGAAGTGACTTGAAATGTTCATGTTGAACAAGAAAAATCCACAATTGACTTTAGCTGAGCATGATGACGAGAGCAATGCAGAGCTGTGGTTTCTTTACTCAGGATACAACATGCACATGACAGGTAACAAACAGTGGTTCACAAACATGGATGAACAATATCAACAATCTGTCAAGCTTGGAAACAAATTCAAAATGGCAATAGTTGGGAGAGGTGATATTAGACTGCATGTTAATGGAATTATGCAAGTAATCATAAATGTATATTATGTCCTTGAGTTAAACAATAACCTGATTAGCATCGGGAAATTGACAGAGAAGGGAGTCTCTATGTTGATTCGAAATGCAGAGTTGTGGTTTCTTTACTCAGGATACAACAAGCACATGACAGGTAACAAATAGTGGTTCACAAACATGGATGAACAATATCAATAATCTGTCAAGCTTGGAAACAACTTCAAAATGGCAGTAGTTGGGGTAGGTGATATTAGACTGCATGTTAATGGAATTATGCAAGTAATCATAAATGTATATTATGTCCTTGAGTTAAACAATAACCTGATTAGCATCGGGAAATTAACAGAGAAGGGAGTCTCTATGTTAATTTGAAATGGAGAATGTCCTTGTTATCATTTAAAGGAAGGGTTGTTTTTGCAAACGAATATGTCAACAAATAAAATGTTTGCATTTCATGCAAACCCAATGTCTCAAATACCAACATGCTTCAAGACTGTCACAGAAGATGAAACACATCTTTGGCATTGTCGTTATTGCCATATAAATTGTAAGGGGCTGAAAACCCTCCAATCTAAGAAGATGGTAACAGGGCTTCTTGAAATAAGAACACCATGCAAGTTGTGTAAGGGATATGTCACAGGTAAGCAACAAAGGAAGTCTCTACCAAAGAAAAGTTTATGGAGAGCTACACAAAAACTCCAATTAGTGCACTCTGACATTTGTGGGTCAATCACATCTTCATCAAACAGTGGAAAAAGGTACTTGGTTACTTTCATAGATGATTACAATAGAAAAATTTGAGTGTCATTATTATCAGAAAAGTTTTAAGCTTTTGCATCATTTTAAAATTTTAAAATTTTGGATGAGAAAGAAATAGGGGCTTCAATTCATTGTCTTCGAACAGATAAGGGAGGATAATTCACCTCTCAAGAATTCAATTCATTTTGCAGCTCACAAGGCATTAAAAGACAATTGACACCAACATTTACCCATCAACAAAATGGAGTTGCCGAAAGAAAGAACTGGACCATTATGAACATGGTTAGATGCATGCTGTCAGAAAAACGTATTCATAAGTTCTTGTGGGCAGAGGCAGTAAATTGGTCAGTTCATATTCTCAATCGAAGCCCAACCTTAGCCGTGAAAGATATGACACTGGAAGAAGCATGGAGTGACATCAAGCCAGCCGTCCATTATTTTAAAGTCTTTGGTTGTAATGCACATGTTCACATACCAGAAGCCAGTAGAAAGAGGCTTGATGCCAAGAGCTTTCAGTGTGTGATGTTAGGGATAAGTGATGAATCCAAAGCATATAGACTCTTTGATCCAGCTACCAAACGCATTGCGATAATATGTGATTTTTGAAGAAAATGAGTGCTGAATTTGAAGGATAGAAAAACACTTAGAAAGGGGGGGTTTGAATAAGTGTAGTCTAAAAACTTGGACGATAAAAATAAATTTGCACAGTTATTTTTATCATGGTTCGTTGTTAACTAAACCACTCCACTCCACCCCCACGGAGTGATTTACCTCACCTGAGGATTTAATCCACTAATCTCAACAGATTACAATGGTTTTCCACTTAGCCCACGACTAAGTCTTCTAGAGTATCCTGATCACAACCTGATCACTCTAGGAACAAATGCTTAGACACAAGCTAAGACTTTCTTAGAGTATCCTGACCACCACGTGATCACTCTAATTACAACTGCTTAGACACAAGCTAAGACTTCCTAGAGTATCCTGATCAACACTTGATCACTCTAGTTACTTACAAATTAATGTAATCAAATAAGATTATTACAATTGCTTCTGAAAAGCTATAATCACAACAGTGATATTTCTCTTAAAGTTTAAGCTTAATCTCACTAATATATTACAACAGCAATGTAGTGAGCTTTGATGAAGATGAAGTTTTTGAGCTTTGAGTTGAACAGCGTTTCAGCAAGTTTTTCAGAATAAGTTCGTTCAGAATTGATAACCTTGCTTCTCATCAGAAATTCATACTTATAGGCACTTGAGAAGATGACCGTTGGGAGAATTTAATGCTTTGCGTATTCCGTACAACATTGCATTTAATGTTTCACGCTTTTGTCAACTACCTCGAGCCTTGTTCACGCTGTGTCTACTGACGTTGCCTTTAATAGCTTCTAACGTTCCTTTTGTCAGTCAGCGTAGCCTGCCACCTGTACTTGCTTCTGATCTGATGTTTGTGCATACAACGTTTGAATATCATCAGAGTCAAACAACTTGGTGCAAAGCATCTTCTTGTCTTCTGACCTTGAAGTGCTTCTGAGCGTGATACCATGAGAACTTCAGTGCTTCTGCTTCTGAACTCAAGTTCTTCTGATGCTTCCATAGACCCATGTTCTGATTCTGCCTTGACCATCTTCTGATGTCTTGCCAGACCATGTTCTGATGTTGCATTGTTGAACCTTCTGAGTCAAAGCTTCTGAGCGCTGATTTATGCATACTCTTCATATATTTCCTGAAAGGGAAATTGCAATGTATTAGAGTACCACATTATCTCACACAAAATTCATATCCTTGTTATCATCAAAACTAAGAATATTGATCAGAACAAATCTTGTTCTAACAATCTCCCCCTTTTTGATGATGACAAAAACATATATAAATCATATGAAATTTGCGATCAGAAAGAGCTGACGGCTAAAGACAAATACACAGCTATAGCATAAGCATGTGAATGTGTCTCCCCCTGAGATTAACAATCTCCCCCTGAGATGAATAATCTCCCCCTGAAATTAATACTAGAAGAATTTTATAAATAAAAGACTTCCCTGAGTATTTCAGTAGAGACGTTCACATGTGCTTGATCTTCAGAACATTCATGACTTCCGATTTCTGCTTCCATAGGACAACATCAGAACTTTGAATTTCTTTAGATCCTCAGAACATTCATAGCTTCCGATTTCTGCTTCCATCAGACAGCTTCAGAACTTGAATTTCTTTGATCTTCAGAACATTCACAACTTCTAATTTCTGCTTCCATTAGGACAGCTTCAGAACTTGAATTTCTTTGATCTTCAGAACATTCACAGCTTTTGACTTCTGCTTCCATTAGGACAGCTTCAGAGCTTGAATTTCTTCTTTCATCACTTCATGCTAGAATGTATCAGAACATTGTTGAATGTACCAGAGCATCATCAGAGCATCTCGACATCCTGAAATGTTACATAACAAAACTAAACAACAAAAGTCAGCATGAAAGAGTGAGAACATATAGTATGTTTCATAACACATAATATGTATCAGAGCCATATGGTATGTGTCAGAACACATAGACATAATGTTTCAGAGCATATTCTATCATCAGAATATCTGAACATTCTTCCTTCTTGCTTCTGAAGCGTCATAGCACTCAGCTTGCTTCAAGAATCCAAGAGCTTGATTCTCCATAGAATTGCTTTTCCTCATCTTGTTGCTTCTTATGTTGATCTTCAGTTCCTGCAACAACACAACTAAAAACATAAAACTTTGCAAGTTCTGTTAGTAATGTGGGGCCTTTTTACCCGGTAACTGATAATGTTAATCAGATCATTTATCATATATTCTCTCCCCCTTTTTGTCATAACATCAAAAAGAATATAAAAGATTCAGATGTAGAAAACGACAAAGGAAAGAAACAAAATCAAACTTTTCATTGATTAAACAAATAGAATTACAAAAGGTGTATGCAGAAAAGAAAACAGATGCAACAAGGAAAGAAAACTACAAAGACTCAAAGACTAAGACACTAGCTTAGACAAAATCTGCGCCAGTATGTCATGAACCCCGTCAGTGCTTGCAGTTTGCCTTGCCATGAAGGAGCGAAACTCAGCATTGGCTGCTTCTTGCGCGTCCAAGCGAGAAGCCAGCATAGCTTGATTCTGATGAAGAGCTTCCAAGGTCTCCATCAGAGCTGAGGTTTCACCAGAAGAAGGAGCACCAGAACTTCTGCCAACAGGAATAGCAATCACAGCAGGACGATCTTCTGGAAGGTCTTCAGCTTTTGTACCTTCCATTTCAACATCTGAGTCTGACTCAGAAGCAGCCTCAGCATATTTTGGTTCAGGCAACTCAGAAGCTCCTACTTCCAACGCCTGAAGAATAGCTGCTAGGTTTGTTGGAGGAGTAGTGTCACTCGGTTTTTTGAGGCGAACTGACTCCTTGCTCTTTCTTTTTTCTTTATTTTTTTTATATTTTTGCAAGAGTCGCCACCGACTTTTATTTTATCCAATTATATTAGGAAAGGCATAAAAGAAAAGAAAAAGACCTTTTGACAGATTTTGGGTTCGGGGGGTTGGTTATACAAAGGGAAGGTTTTAAGCACCCTTTGTATCCATGGTTATCCATGGGCTCTTAATTGCTTAGCTCACTTTTGATTTAAAAATAGAAGAAGTGAAGATGACGGAAACATAAACAATGCGTCCAAATGGACAAAGAAAAAATAGCGGAAGCATAAATAATATGTCCAAATGGACAAAGAGAAAATAGCGGAAACATAAATAATATGTCCAAGTGGACAAAGATAAATAGCAGAAATATAAATAATACGTCCAAATGGACAAAGAAAAAATAGCAGAAATATAAATAATATATCCAAATGGACAAAGAAAAAATAGCAGAAATATAAATAATATGTCCAAATGGACAAAGAAAAAATGACAGAAATATAAATAATATGTCCAAATGGACAAAGAAAAAATGACAGAAACATAAATAATATGTCCAAATGGACAAAGAAAAAATAACAGAAACATAAATAATATGTTCAAATGGACAAAGGAAAAATAACAGAAATATAAATAATATGTCCAAGTGGACAAAGAAAAAATAACAGAAATATAAATAATATGTCCAAATGGACGAAGAAAAAATAACAGAAATATAAATAATATGTCCAAGTGGACAAAGAAAAAATAACAGACATATAAATAATATGTCCAAATGGACAAAGAAAAAAAATAACAGAAACATAAATAATAAATAATAAAATAAAGCATAAAGCAAGAAATATAAAGAAGAATATAATAAAATGCGGAAATTAAAGTCAATTGTTAGTATGTTAGCACGTGAATCATCTTGAAGCTAGTCAAGTATATTCACGATGTTAGTGAAGATCGATGGTGAGTGAATGATGATCTCGGATTTAAAGTTAATGAAAATTTATCAGAAGCTTGATAGAATCATAGCGACTACACGATAAATTTCCAAAAAGTCTTAAATCAACTGCATACAATCTCTGCCATATTTGATCTTTTATTCTGATTCGGGACAAAGGAAAAAGATAAGAAATAATATCAAATAATATACAAAAATAAATATAAAACAAATTAAACTTAACTCATTCTTTTTGTGATTTTTTTTGGAATTGGTTTTAAGTTAATTAACAAGCTAATTAAACAAATAATTATACAAATAATTAAACTTAACAAGAAAAATAAATCTAGTTATGTATAAAATTAGTATATGATATATAAACCTAATTTAACAAAATAAAATATTTTTTTCGAATTTTTTGATAGGTTAGAAATAATTAAAAAAAAGCAAATATATACATAATTACTAATTAATTAAGCAAAATAAATTAACTATGAATAAAAATAAAACTTTTTATGTCAAATATTAGATTATAAAAATATAAACATAAATCTAAAAGGAAAATATTTTTGGAGTTTTTTGATTGGTTGAAAATAATTAAAAAAGCAATATTTACATAATTACTAATTAATTAAGCAAAATAAATTAATTATGAAAAGAAATAAAATATTTTTATGTTAAAAATTAAATAAACATTTTATCAACTTAAAACTAAAATTAAAACATTTTTTTTGAGAAATTGAAAATATGCATAAATATGGAGTTTTTAATTCATGAACTCCTAACACTACTACATATTAAAAACTACATTGTACTTACTCTATGATGTCCCAAGAGTGGAATAGAGTGATTGAAATTGATTGAAAGTGGCTATTTGAATGAGCCTTGATTTTTACAAGTTTATTGAAACTTTTGGAAAATATAAAACTTATGCTATGGCTTTGGTGTTTGTTGTTGTGCTCTCCTCTTGTTCCTCTCTTTTTTTTCCTCTTCTTGAATGAAGAAAATGAAGTTCTATTTATAGGCAAATGATTTGATATGGAAGCCTTGCAAGTTGGAATTGTCATGATTAATTTGGTGGAAAAAGAATGGAATATTCTTTCAATGAGTGCATTTCTTTAACCATGGTTAAAACAATCAAGTGTTATTCTCTTCAATCTTGCAATAATATCTTTAAGCATCTTGAATTGGTCTTGATTGGCAACCATAAGCATCTTTGATAATATCTTTGAATTATCTCACTTTAATTAAACTTTAAATGAATAAAATTTAATTAAAATGAAATAAAAATGTCATGAATCATGGATAGGTCGTGGATTCCCTTTAGACATATGGGAATCAAGATTGAATCACAAAAGAATTGGCCTTTTTGAAAAAAAATCAAATTTTGGTCATTACTTGTTTTATGCATTTTCCCAAAAAAGGTCAACTTCATCAAGGCATATCTCCCTCAATTTTGATCCTATGAAAGTTTTCTTTAACTTTTTGGAAAGCCCAAGATGTCCTCTACAAGCCACTTTGGAAGCGTTTTTGCATTTGGAGAAGTTATTTTGATGATATGGGCTTTGACAAAAAACTGCTTTTTGTTGACTTTGAAAATGACCTGTAATGTTTTGGCTTATATCTCTTAGGCGGAAGCATTTCTTGACCTTGGTCCCAACATCAAAGTTGTAGAGAATTGAATTTCCTTGAGAATGGGCTTTAGTTGGAATTTTTCTGATAAATTATGAGAGAGTTATGGTCGGTCAAAGTTCGGTTGACTTTTAGGTAAAAAACTCTAATTTTGCAATTTTGAGTTTTGTCGATTTCTGAACTTTTCTTGATGAATTATGATCAAAAATTGATCACACGTTGAATCTTTTGACAAAATATGGATGTTGACAAAAAATTGCATTTTTGACTGTCTGTTGACTTTTTGGTCAAACTGGTCGTCTGCTGAATTTTTGAGCTGTTGACTGTGCGTCCGAGCGAATCGAAGTTTGAAAATTTGTCTGGTGGTACTTTGAGACATATGGAGATCCATGAAATCCATTTGAGGTCTCAAAAACTCGTTCTCCAGAAAAAAACAAAAAACCTAGTTAGGGAATGTTTGTGTAGGAGACAGTTAGGCGTACCTGATTTTTGTGCAGTGTTGAGTCTCTGTTGATCACGTGATTATCAGAAGACTTGGAAATTTGAAGTGCGAAAAATTAATTTGACTGATGGTACAAACACGGAGAATTGCGCTGATAGCGGGTTTGACTGGTAACTAGCAGTATAATCTGAAACCCAGACTCCGCGCTTGCAAATTTTAATTCTGTCCCAACTGCGTCAGCATTATTTATCAGAAAATAAATCTCAAATAAACAGTGTATGAAGTGATAAACAGTATTTGGCGTTTATGTAAGAATAAATTTAACAGCGAACCAAAATACTGTATAAAAAATTCTAAAAATTGAGTATTCATAAAATCAGGATATTTATGAAATAAAAATCCAAGATTGTATAAAACTCCAAATTTTTAGACAGAAGTCTTTTGACTTCTCTTTGAAAAAAACGTGGGCAAATTTTGGGGTATAACAATAATGATCATAACACTTAGAAAATGATGGGATCTCAAAGGTCAAAAATTGGGGTGCAACAGATGCCCCTATTTAAGTTTCTTCTATCCGGAGGTGTGAAGATTGGAAATCTTCGTTTCAACGTGATTGAAGAGGCTTAAATATATATAAAAACACAATTTTTGAACCTGAGATGCAATGTAATGCTTATGATTATGAATGCATATGATTTCCACGAGATGGAAACAGGACATCACAGGGGAGAAGTAAACAGACTCCGTTGGGGAAAAGGTATAAGTCATCCAGGAATAGAATCGGACTTCACAAAAGAAAGAAACAGTCGACAGAAGCTTTCAGGAATAAAACGTGAAAGGAACTCTGGACAGGAAATCAATAGAGAAGTTCAGAAAGAAAAATCTCTGGAACCCATATCAGAAATAATTCAAGAGTAAAACATGAATGAATTTGGAAAGGAGCATAAATTGACAGAGGCATTCAAGAGTAAAACATGATTGAACATCATCATAGGCAATCAAGACTAAAACATGATTGAATAGTATCAAAAGCAATCAAGAGTAAACCACGATTGGATAACATCATAGGCAATCAAGACTAAAACATGATTGAATAGTATCAAAAGCAATCAAGAGTAAACCATGATTGGATAACATCATATGCAATCAAGTCTAAAACATGATTGAATAGTATCAAAAGCAATCAAGAGTAAACCATGATTGGATAACATCATAAGCAATCAAGACTAAAACATGATTGAATAGTATCAAAAGCAATCAAGAGTAAACCATGATTGGATAACATCAAAGGTCATCAAGAGTAAAACATGATTGAACAACATCAAGGGTAAAACATGATTGAGACACCAACCGAGAGTAAAGCACGATCAAACAACATCAAGAGTAAAACATGATTGAGACACCAACCGAGAGTAAAGCACGATCAAACAACATCAAGAGTAAAACATGATAGAATATAAATAAAGATCAATCAAGAGTAAAGCGTGATTGAATAATATTAAAGGTCAATGCCAAGTAAGTTGGACTTTGATCTCAAGGTAAGATGTTGATAACAACAAGACTTGTAAAAATATAAATGAGCATGAATTTGTTTCTATGCATGATGTTGAATTTTTTTCTATGCATGATAAATGCTCAATGAAATGTAGTTATTTATGACAACTGAGATTGACTCTTTTGTGAGGCAAGATTGGAGCTTTGATTCCTCAACACGGGAACTCTAAAAAATCCGCTTGGAAAGAAGATGCTTGAACAAACTTCTGGTCACACTAATAATTGTATTAAACAAATGATCCTTTGAGAAGGACTGATAAACTATGCTTGGGGATTGCTGAAGAAGATTGCCCCTGATTGAATAATTGTTGCAGGTTAACTGATCATGGCTTCAGTTGAACTATGTTGGGGATGAACTGATCACATATTCAACTCTTGAAATGAATGTTGGGAAGACTTGCCATAGTATACATCTTGAAGAGGATATTCTAATCAACAAATCTTGATTAAACATATGAACAACATGATCTTGAAGTAACGTGCCCCTGATAGGATCACTGACCAAGTTTCTCGACTATTTGAACTTCCTAGAAGATGAGTTCTTACTTGAATATAAAATGTTCATTCAAGAATGTTAATTTTAATGCAATGCTCAAAACAAATTTTTGAAATCAAAGTCACTTTGTAAAGAAAATGGAATCACTGGTCAAAACATAAAGGTTAAGACAATCAACGTGAAAGATAAAGCAAAGATATGGTATCAACATAAATGATTGGTAAATCGCTTGGGAGTCAGCTTACGCAACCTTGTTGTAGTATGCTTTCAAAATAAACCTTGCTTAAATTAGGGCTTTTGAAGGTTGTAACGTGGTCAGGTTCACGGTTTAAAAAAACAAAAGGTATAAGGCTCAAAAAAATTTTGTAACCCACCCCATCTCCGTGATGATCTTCAGTCATAAACTCAGTTAATTCAAAATATGCATTCAGGTTCTAAGAGACTTTTGGAATTTTACCTGTTGTAATGATGATAGTTCACAAGCCAAGAAAACTTAGAGATGGCAGTCACTTCTTCCTTTTGATAGTCACAACATTTTGTGGTTCAAGAATTTATTGACTTATCTCTCCTTTTCTTTCTTTTGATATCCCTAACTTTTGCCTGAACTGTTTATTTTGAAACTTACAGTCAGCGGGATGCCTTAATTTTTGCCTAAGTCATTTTTTGATTTTGACTTAGCAGGCTTTTCTTTTATTTTCTTTTTTTGATACCTTTTTTCCTGAAAGATAGTGACTACCTGCTTAATGATTATAATGACCCATCATTGGCTTTTGCTCGGCGTCTCCAACATTTCTTTGATGTATGCGGAGGAAAGCTTGTGATTAAAACACTTGTTGGAAGGTGTATTGAATGATTCTCTTAAAATAGAATGCACAACCAAATTAACTGGGAACTACCCTGCCCCGGGTTAAAATGTGGGTTATTTCGTATAGAAAGAAACACCAACTTCTAGGCTCAAAGGGGTGAACGAGGGATTATCATCCTTATTTCTCCAGTGTTTGGGAATTGAAACAATGCCTGTACATCGTCAGCAAAGTTTTATTTGAAAGCATACAGTTCAACAAGTTGGGTATTTCATTGTCATCATCCTCCCTCCAATCTTTGCATAAAACACAAGTTTGATTGAGAAAGCAAAATAATTTTTTTTTTTTGTAAAAGAAGCATAAACATAGACATAGTAGATGAAAATGAATTCAAACATACGATGCTCATTTCATTAAAATTAACATTCTGGAATGAAAAAAGTTTAAAAGCAAACAATACAACTGAGGAAATGCAAACAGTAGGGAAACATCTTTCTAAATCATGGCCTGCTGCCCCTTGATGGAAAGGACAATGAAGATCAGACCTAAAACCTTATGGAAGAGGATTTCGAGGCGGAAGAATCAACTCGATGGTAGACAGATAACTTTGAAGATGGAGACAGACAAGGATAAGTTTCATGGATAACCTGAATGTATGTATGCAAATGATGTAATTGTTGTTTTTAATTTTTTTTTTGAGTTTCAAAGAACTTAAGATATTAATTTGCAAACATTCAAGCATTGGATTAAAGCATTGATCAAGTTATCATCAAAATCAATCATCCATTTTGGTGGATTAAAGTTTTCACCCCATCAACACCCAAGATCCATTGAGTTTGATGAAACTTACGATGTTTACAAAAAAAGACCTCTGAGTTCATTGGAAATCAAAGGAAAAGATTTTTATGAATGTATGAATGCATGAATGCCACATATACAGAAATGGTAACACAAACATGGTGCACATAAGGTAGGTTCCAAAGTTCAACGTCACGAGCATGAGGTTAAAGAACCAAACATGGGATAGTACTAAGGGTTAATCACCTGCACAACATGTTCTACTGATACGTCAGAGTCCACATTCTTCTTTCGGATATTACCGGCTTGCACAACTGAACTTGTGAGCCAATAATATTATCAAGAAAAACTCGTCTGAGTGTGGCTCTCTGCATGACAACTAATCCAAGTCTTCACCTGAATAGTTTCTGCGCCACAACCTAATAAGGCCAGGATGGGTTGGGGTTCTACGACCAACTCAGCTTCTACAGTTCAATGAAAGCAATAATGTCTTCGCTACGAAACATGCTAAACATATATTACCAACAAGGAACCTCCACTGAGCGGAAGGATTCTCACGTACGCCTGTACATGACTATACCCTCCACCTAATTCTTATGTGTACTTAATCCGGGTTAGGATTTGTCCATTATGTATCACTTGTAACAGAACCACACATATATCCAGAATAGCAAAAAAATAATAAAATAAACAAGTATAAGCAAATATTAAAGTGATCAAAAACTCTAAGGTAACCCCTCTTTTAAAAAGATTTTTCAAGTCCCCAGCAGAGTCGCCAGTTCTGTAAACTCGGTTTTTTTAGGCGAACTGACTCCTTGCTCTTTTTTTATTATTTTTTTATTTTTGCAAGAGTCGCCACCGACTTTTATTTTATCCAATTATATTAGGAAAGGCATAAAAGAACAGAAAAAGACCTTTTGACAGATTTTGGGTTCGGGGGGTTGGTTATACAAAGGGAAGGTTTTAAGCACCCTTTGTATCCATGGTTATCCATGGGCTCTTAATTGCTTAGCTCACTTTTGATTTAAAAATAGAAGAAGTGAAGATGACGGAAACATAAACAATGCGTCCAAATGGACAAAGAAAAAATAGCGGAAGCATAAATAATATGTCCAAATGGACAAAGAGAAAATAGCGGAAACATAAATAATATGTCCAAGTGGACAAAGATAAATAGCAGAAATATAAATAATACGTCCAAATGGACAAAGAAAAAATAGCAGAAATATAACTAATATATCCAAATGGACAAAGAAAAAATAGCAGAAATATAAATAATATGTCCAAATGGACAAAGAAAAAATGACAGAAATATAAATAATATGTCCAAATGGACAAAGAAAAAATGACAGAAACATAAATAATATGTCCAAATGGACAAAGAAAAAATAACAGAAACATAAATAATATGTTCAAATGGACAAAGGAAAAATAACAGAAATATAAATAATATGTCCAAGTGGACAAAGAAAAAATAACAGAAATATAAATAATATGTCCAAATGGACGAAGAAAAAATAACAGAAATATAAATAATATGTCCAAGTGGACAAAGAAAAAATAACAGACATATAAATAATATGTCCAAATGGACAAAGAAAAAAAATAACAGAAACATAAATAATAAATAATAAAATAAAGCATAAAGCAAGAAATATAAAGAAGAATATAATAAAATGCGGAAATTAAAGTCAATTGTTAGTATGTTAGCACGTGAATCATCTTGAAGCTAGTCAAGTATATTCACGATGTTAGTGAAGATCGATGGTGAGTGAATGATGATCTCGGATTTAAAGTTAATGAAAATTTATCAGAAGCTTGATAGAATCATAGCGACTACACGATAAATTTCCAAAAAGTCTTAAATCAACTGCATACAATCTCTGCCATATTTGATCTTTTATTCTGATTCGGGACAAAGGAAAAAGATAAGAAATAATATCAAATAATATACAAAAATAAATATAAAACAAATTAAACTTAACTCATTCTTTTTGTGATTTTTTTTGGAATTGATTTTAAGTTAATTAACAAGCTAATTAAACAAATAATTATACAAATAATTAAACTTAACAAGAAAAATAAATCTAGTTATGTATAAAATTAGTATATGATATATAAACCTAATTTAACAAAATAAAATATTTTTTTCGAATTTTTTGATAGGTTAGAAATAATTAAAAAAAAGCAAATATATACATAATTACTAATTAATTAAGCAAAATAAATTAACTATGAATAAAAATAAAATATTTTTATGTCATATATTAGATTATAAAAATATAAACATAAATCTAAAAGGAAAATATTTTTGGAGTTTTTTGATTGGTTGAAAATAATTAAAAAAGCAATATTTACATAATTACTAATTAATTAAGCAAAATAAATTAATTATGAAAAGAAATAAAATATTTTTATGTTAAAAATTAAATAAACATTTTATCAACTTAAAACTAAAATTAAAACATTTTTTTTGAGAAATTGAAAATATGCATAAATATGGAGTTTTTAATTCATGAACTCCTAACACTACTACATATTAAAAACTACATTGTACTTACTCTATGATGTCCCAAGAGTGGAATAGAGTGATTGAAATTGATTGAAAGTGGCTATTTGAATGAGCCTTGATTTTTACAAGTTTATTGAAACTTTTGGAAAATATAAAACTTATGCTATGGCTTTGGTGTTTGTTGTTGTGCTCTCCTCCTGTTCCTCTCTTTTTTTTCCTCTTCTTGAATGAAGAAAGTGAAGTTCTATTTATAGGCAAATGATTTGATATGGAAGCCTTGCAAGTTGGAATTGTCATGATTAATTTGGTGGAAAAAGAATGGAATATTCTTTCAATGAGTGCATTTCTTTATCCATGGTTAAAACACTCAAGTGTTATTCTCTTCAATCTTGCAATAATATCTTTAAGCATCTTGAATTGGTCTTGATTGGCAACCATAAGCATCTTTGATAATATCTTTGAATTATCTCACTTTAATTAAACTTTAAATGAATAAAATTTAATTAAAATGAAATAAAAATGTCATGAATCATGGATAGGTCGTGGATTCCCTTTAGACATATGGGAATCAAGATTGAATCACAAAAGAATTGGCCTTTTTGAAAAAAAATCAAATTTTGGTCATTACTTGTTTTATGCATTTTCCCAAAAAAGGTCAACTTCATCAAGGCATATCTCCCTCAATTTTGATCCTATGAAAGTGTTCTTTAACTTTTTGGAAAGCCCAAGATGTCCTCTACAAGCCACTTTGGAAGCGTTTTTGCATTTGGAGAAGTTATTTTGATGATATGGGCTTTGACAAAAAAACTGCTTTTTGTTGACTTTGAAAATGACCTGTAATGTTTTGGCTTATATCTCTTAGGCGGAAGCATTTCTTGACCTTGGTCCCGACATCAAAGTTGTAGAGAATTGAATTTCCTTGAGAATGGGCTTTGGTTGGAATTTTTCTGATAAATTATGAGAGAGTTATGGTCGGTCAAAGTTTGGTTGACTTTTAGGTAAAAAACTCTAATTTTGCAATTTTGAGTTTTGTCGATTTCTGAACTTTTCTTGATGAATTATGATCAAACATTGATCACATGATGAATCTTTTGACAAAATATGGATGTTGACAAAAAATTGCATTTTTGACTGTCTGTTGACTTTTTGGTCAAACTGGTCGTCTGCTGACTGTTTGAGCTGTTGACTGTGCGTCCGAGCGAATCGAAGTTTGAAAATTTGTCTGGTGGTACTTTGAGACATATGGAGATCCATGAAATCCATTTGAGGTCTCAAAAACTCGTTCTCCTGAAAAAAACAAAAAACCTAGTTAGGGACTGTTTGTGTAGGAGACAGTTAGGCGTACCTGATTTTTGTGCAGTGTTGAGTCTCTGTTGATCACGTGATTATCAGAAGACTTGGAAATTTGAAGTGCGAAAAATTAATTTGACTGATGGTACAAACACGGAGAATTGCGCTGATAGCGGGTTTGACTGGTAACTAGCAGTATAATCTGAAACCCAGACTCCGCGCCTGCAAATTTTAATTCTGTCCCAACTGCGTCAGCATTATTTATCTGAAAATAAATCTCAAATAAACAGTGTATGAAGTGATAAACAGTATTTGGCGTTTATGTAAGAATAAATTTAACAGCGAACCAAAATACTGTATAAAAAATTCTAAAAATTGAGTATTCATAAAATCAGGATATTTATGAAATAAAAATCCAAGATTGTATAAAACTCCAAATTTTTAGACAGAAGTCTTTTGACTTCTCTTTGAAAAAAACGTGGGCAAATTTTGGGGTATAACAATAATGATCATAACACTTAGAAAATGATGGGATCTCAAAGGTCAAAAATTGGGGTGCAACAGATGCCCCTATTTAAGTTTCTTCTATCCGGAGGTGTGAAGATTGGAAATCTTCGTTTCAACGTGATTGAAGAGGCTTAAATATATATGTAAAAACACAATTTTTGAACCTGAGATGCAATGTAATGCTTATGATTATGAATGCATATGATTTCCACGAGATGGAAACAGGACATCACAGGGGAGAAGTAAACAGACTCCGTTGGGGAAAAGGTATAAGTCATCCAGGAATAAAATCGGACTTCACAAAAGAAAGAAACAGTCGACAGAAGCTTTCAGGAATAAAACGTGAAAGGAACTCTGGACAGGAAATCAATAGAGACGTTCAGAAAGAAAAATCTCTGGAACCCATATCAGAAATAATTCAAGAGTAAAACATGAATGAATTTGGAAAGGAGCATAAATTGACAGAGGCATTCAAGAGTAAAACATGATTGAACATCATCATAGGCAATCAAGACTAAAACATGATTGAATAGTATCAAAAGCAATCAAGAGTAAACCACGATTGGATAACATCATAGGCAATCAAGACTAAAACATGATTGAATAGTATCAAAAGCAATCAAGAGTAAACCATGATTGGATAACATCATATGCAATCAAGACTAAAACATGATTGAATAGTATCAAAAGCAATCAAGAGTAAACCATGATTGGATAACATCATAAGCAATCAAGACTAAAACATGATTGAATAGTATCAAAAGCAATCAAGAGTAAACCATGATTGGATAACATCAAAGGTCATCAAGAGTAAAACATGATTGAACAACATCAAGGGTAAAACATGATTGAGACACCAACCGAGAGTAAAGCACGATCAAACAACATCAAGAGTAAAACATGATTGAGACACCAACCGAGAGTAAAGCACGATCAAACAACATCAAGAGTAAAACATGATTGAATATAAATAAAGATCAATCAAGAGTAAAGCGTGATTGAATAATATTAAAGGTCAATGCCAAGTAAGTTGGACTTTGATCTCAAGGTAAGATGTTGATAACAACAAGACTTGTAAAAATATAAATGAGCATGAATTTGTTTCTATGCATGATGTTGAATTTTTTTCTATGCATGATAAATGCTCAATGAAATGTAGTTATTTATGACAACTGAGATTGACTCTTTTGTGAGGCAAGATTGGAGCTTTGATTCCTCAACACGGGAACTCTAAAAAATCCGCTTGGAAAGAAGATGCTTGAACAAACTTCTGGTCACACTAATAATTGTATTAAACAAATGATCCTTTGAGAAGGACTGAAAAACTATGCTTGGGGATTGCTGAAGAAGATTGCCCCTGATTGAATAATTGTTGCAGGTTAACTGATCATGGCTTCAGTTGAACTATGTTGGGGATGAACTGATCACATATTCAACTCTTGAAATGAATGTTGGGAAGACTTGCCATAGTATACATCTTGAAGAGGATATTCTAATCAACAAATCTTGATTAAACATATGAACAACATGATCTTGAAGTAACGTGCCCCTGATAGGATCACTGACCAAGTTTCTCGACTATTTGAACTTCCTAGAAGATGAGTGCTTACTTGAAAATAAAATGTTCATTCAAGAATGTTAATTTTAATGCAATGCTCAAAACAAATTTTTGAAATCAAAGTCACTTTGTAAAGAAAATGGAATCACTGGTCAAAACATAAAGGTTAAGACAATCAACGTGAAAGATAAAGCAAAGATATGGTATCAACATAAATGATTGGTAAATCTCTTGGGAGTCAGCTTACGCAACCTTGTTGTAGTATGCTTTCAAAATAAACCTTGCTTAAATTAGGGCTTTTGAAGGTTGTAACGTGGTCAGGTTCACGGTTTAAAAAAACAAAAGGTATAAGGCTCAAAAAAATTTTGTAACCCACCCCATCTCCGTGATGATCTTCAGTCATAAACTCAGTTAATTCAAAATATGCATTCAGGTTCTAAGAGACTTTTGGAATTTTACCTGTTGTAATGATGATAGTTCACAAGCCAAGAAAACTTAGAGATGGCAGTCACTTCTTCCTTTTGATAGTCACAACATTTTGTGGTTCAAGAATTTATTGACTTATCTCTCCTTTTCTTTCTTTTGATATCCCTAACTTTTGCCTGAACTGTTTATTTTGAAACTTACAGTCAGCGGGATGCCTTAATTTTTGCCTAAGTCATTTTTTGATTTTGACTTAGCAGGCTTTTCTTTTATTTTCTTTTTTTGATACCTTTTTTCCTGAAAGATAGTGACTACCTGCTTAATGATTATAATGACCCATCATTGGCTTTTGCTCGGCGTCTCCAACATTTCTTTGATGTATGCGGAGGAAAGCTTGTGATTAAAACACTTGTTGGAAGGTGTATTGAATGATTCTCTTAAAATAGAATGCACAACCAAATTAACTGGGAACTACCCTGCCCCGGGTTAAAATGTGGGTTATTTCGTATAGAAAGAAACACCAACTTCTAGGCTCAAAGGGGTGAACGAGGGATTATCATCCTTATTTCTCCAGTGTTTGGGAATTGAAACAATGCCTGTACATCGTCAGCAAAGTTTTATTTGAAAGCATACAGTTCAACAAGTTGGGTATTTCATTGTCATCATCCTCCCTCCAATCTTTGCATAAAACACAAGTTTGATTGAGAAAGCAAAATAATTTTTTTTTTTTTTGTAAAAGAAGCATAAACATAGACATAGTAGATGAAAATGAATTCAAACATACGATGCTCATTTCATTAAAATTAACATTCTGGAATGAAAAAAGTTTAAAAGCAAACAATACAACTGAGGAAATGCAAACAGTAGGGAAACATCTTTCTAAATCATGGCCTGCTGCCCCTTGATGGAAAGGACAATGAAGATCAGACCTAAAACCTTATGGAAGAGGATTTCGAGGAGGAAGAATCAACTCGATGGTAGACAGATAACTTTGAAGATGGAGACAGACAAGGATAAGTTTCATGGATAACCTGAATGTATGTATGCAAATGATGTAATTGTTGTTTTTAATTTTTTTTTTGAGTTTCAAAGAACTTAAGATATTAATTTGCAAACATTCAAGCATTGGATTAAAGCATTGATCAAGTTATCATCAAAATCAATCATCCATTTTGGTGGATTAAAGTTTTCACCCCATCAACACCCAAGATCCATTGAGTTTGATGAAACTTACGATGTTTACAAAAAAAGACCTCTGAGTTCATTGGAAATCAAAGGAAAAGATTTTTATGAATGTATGAATGCATGAATGCCACATATACAGAAATGGTAACACAAACATGGTGCACATAAGGTAGGTTCCAAAGTTCAACGTCACGAGCATGAGGTTAAAGAACCAAACATGGGATAGTACTAAGGGTTAATCACCTGCACAACATGTTCTACTGATACGTCAGAGTCCACATTCTTCTTTCGGATATTACCGGCTTGCACAACTGAACTTGTGAGCCAATAATATTATCAAGAAAAACTCGTCTGAGTGTGGCTCTCTGCATGACAACTAATCCAAGTCTTCACCTGAATAGTTTCTGCGCCACAACCTAATAAGGCCAGGATGGGTTGGGGTTCTACGGCCAACGCAGCTTCTACAGTTTAATGAAAGCAATAATGTCTTCGCTACGAAACATGCTAAACATATATTACCAACAAGGAACCTCCACAGAGCGGAAGGATTCTCACGTACGCCTGTACATGACTATACCCTCCACCTAATTCTTATGTGTACTTAATCCGGGTTAGGATTTGTCCATAATGTATCACTTGTAACAGAACCACACATATATCCAGAATAGCAAAAAAATAATAAAATAAACAAGTATAAGCAAATATTAAAGTGATCAAAAACTCTAAGGTAACCCCTCTTTTAAAAAGATTTTTCAAGTCCCCAGCAGAGTCGCCAGTTCTGTAAACTCGGTTTTTTTTAGGCGAACTGACTCCTTGCTCTTTTTTTATTATTTTTTTATTTTTGCAAGAGTCGCCACCGACTTTTATTTTATCCAATTATATTAGGAAAGGCATAAAAGAACAGAAAAAGACCTTTTGACAGATTTTGGGTTCGGGGGGTTGGTTATACAAAGGAAAGGTTTTAAGCACCCTTTGTATCCATGGTTATCCATGGGCTCTTAATTGCTTAGCTCACTTTTGATTTAAAAATAGAAGAAGTGAAGATGACGGAAACATAAACAATGCGTCCAAATGGACAAAGAAAAAATAGCGGAAGCATAAATAATATGTCCAAATGGACAAAGAGAAAATAGCGGAAACATAAATAATATGTCCAAGTGGACAAAGATAAATAGCAGAAATATAAATAATACGTCCAAATGGACAAAGAAAAAATAGCAGAAATATAAATAATATATCCAAATGGACAAAGAAAAAATAGCAGAAATATAAATAATATGTCCAAATGGACAAAGAAAAAATGACAGACATATAAATAATATGTCCAAATGGACAAAGAAAAAAAAATAACAGAAATATAAATAATAAATAATAAAATAAAGCATAAAGCAAGAAATATAAAGAAGAATATAATAAAATGCGGAAATTAAAGTCAATTGTTAGTATGTTAGCACGTGAATCATCTTGAAGCTAGTCAAGTATATTCACGATGTTAGTGAAGATCGATGGTGAGTGAATGATGATCTCGGATTTAAAGTTAATGAAAATTTATCAGAAGCTTGATAGAATCATAGCGACTACACGATAAATTTCCAAAAAGTCTTAAATCAACTGCATACAATCTCTGCCATATTTGATCTTTTATTCTGATTCGGGACAAAGGAAAAAGATAAGAAATAATATCAAATAATATACAAAAATAAATATAAAACAAATTAAACTTAACTCATTCTTTTTGTGATTTTTTTTGGAATTGATTTTAAGTTAATTAACAAGCTAATTAAACAAATAATTATACAAATAATTAAACTTAACAAGAAAAATAAATCTACTTATGTATAAAATTAGTATATGATATATAAACCTAATTTAACAAAATAAAATATTTTTTTCGAATTTTTTGATAGGTTAGAAATAATTAAAAAAAAGCAAATATATACATAATTACTAATTAATTAAGCAAAATAAATTAACTATGAATAAAAATAAAATATTTTTATGTCAAATATTAGATTATAAAAATATAAACATAAATCTAAAAGGAAAATATTTTTGGAGTTTTTTGATTGGTTGAAAATAATTAAAAAAGCAATATTTACATAATTACTAATTAATTAAGCAAAATAAATTAATTATGAAAAGAAATAAAATATTTTTATGTTAAAAATTAAATAAACATTTTATCAACTTAAAACTAAAATTAAAACATTTTTTTTGAGAAATTGAAAATATGCATAAATATGGAGTTTTTAATTCATGAACTCCTAACACTACTACATATTAAAAACTACATTGTACTTACTCTATGATGTCCCAAGAGTGGAATAGAGTGATTGAAATTGATTGAAAGTGGCTATTTGAATGAGCCTTGATTTTTACAAGTTTATTGAAACTTTTGGAAAATATAAAACTTATGCTATGGCTTTGGTGTTTGTTGTTGTGCTCTCCTCCTGTTCCTCTCTTTTTTTTCCTCTTCTTGAATGAAGAAAATGAAGTTCTATTTATAGGCAAATGATTTGATATGGAAGCCTTGCAAGTTGGAATTGTCATGATTAATTTGGTGGAAAAAGAATAGAATATTCTTTCAATGAGTGCATTTCTTTAACCATGGTTAAAACACTCAAGTGTTATTCTCTTCAATCTTGCAATAATATCTTTAAGCATCTTGAATTGGTCTTGATTGGCAACCATAAGCATCTTTGATAATATCTTTGAATTATCTCACTTTAATTAAACTTTAAATGAATAAAATTTAATTAAAATGAAATAAAAATGTCATGAATCATGGATAGGTCGTGGATTCCCTTTAGACATATTGGAATCAAGATTGAATCACAAAAGAATTGGCCCTTTTGAAAAAAAATCAAATTTTGGTCATTACTTGTTTTATGCATTTTCCCAAAAAAGGTCAACTTCATCAAGGCATATCTCCCTCAATTTTGATCCTATGAAAGTGTTCTTTAACTTTTTGGAAAGCCCGAGATGTCCTCTACAAGCCACTTTGGAAGCGTTTTTGCATTTGGAGAAGTTATTTTGATGATATGGGCTTTGACAAAAAACTGCTTTTTGTTGACTTTGAAAATGACCTGTACTGTTTTGGCTTATATCTCTTAGGCGGAAGCATTTCTTGACCTTGGTCCCTACATCAAAGTTGTAGAGAATTGAATTTCCTTGAGAATGGGCTTTGGTTGGAATTTTTCTGATAAATTATGAGAGAGTTATGGTCGGTCAAAGTTTGGTTGACTTTTAGGTAAAAAACTCTAATTTTGCAATTTTGAGTTTTGTCGATTTCTGAACTTTTCTTGATGAATTATGATCAAACATTGATCACATGATGAATCTTTTGACAAAATATGGATGTTGACAAAAAATTGCATTTTTGACTGTCTGTTGACTTTTTGGTCAAACTGGTCGTCTGCTGACTGTTTGAGCTGTTGACTGTGCGTCCGAGCGAATCGAAGTTTGAAAATTTGTCTGGTGGTACTTTGAGACATATGGAGATCCATGAAATCCATTTGAGGTCTCAAAAACTCGTTCTCCTGAAAAAAACAAAAAACCTAGTTAGGGACTGTTTGTGTAGGAGACAGTTAGGCGTACCTGATTTTTGTGCAGTGTTGAGTCTCTGTTGATCACGTGATTATCAGAAGACTTGGAAATTTGAAGTGTGAAAAATTAATTTGACTGATGGTACAAACACGGAGAATTGCGCTGATAGCGGGTTTGACTGGTAACTAGCAGTATAATCTGAAACCCAGACTCCGCGCCTGCAAATTTTAATTCTGTCCCAACTGCGTCAGCATTATTTATCTGAAAATAAATCTCAAATAAACAGTGTATGAAGTGATAAACAGTATTTGGCGTTTATGTAAGAATAAATTTAACAGCGAACCAAAATACTATATAAAAAATTCTAAAAATTGAGTATCATAAAATCAGGATATTTATGAAATAAAAATCCAAGATTGTATAAAACTCCAAATTTTTAGACAGAAGTCTTTTGACTTCTCTTTGAAAAAAAACGTGGGCAAATTTTGGGGTATAACAATAATGATCATAACACTTAGAAAATGATGGGATCTCAAAGGTCAAAAATTGGGGTGCAACAAGTAGGACCAGCAACTTCGGCAGGATAAACCACTTCTGGAAAGACCATGTGAGGTGCACTTTCAGAAGGGTTCTTTCTGAACCAGTTAAACAGTCACTGAAAAGCTCCAGTCAGCACTGGATACCATGGTCTCCAAACCACAATGTCTCTGCAGAGATTTTCTTCTTCCATCTCATCTGCAGGTATCCTCTCTTCAAGAACTCTTCTGTTCCTGATGAGATGGTGATAGCTGCTTTCACCAACTTCCAAGAGACGACCACGAACACCAGGTGCTTCAGTCATGATCCTTCTCTGGACGTCCGTAGCCCTAACCAGAAAATCCTGACGAAAGGCATCCCAGAGGTTGCAAGTAGCATACTCATCCAGATGGTTAAGGTGAGCAGCACCCAGAATCTCCAACCAGCTATTTACATCAGAATGTAAAAGCTCTAGAAAAGATTGAGTGGTAGGTGTTGGAGGGTTGACAGTGAATCTGGAGTCAGGAAACACAAAACTGTAGGGGTTAGGTGTTCTGGTGGGAAAAGGGTGTGAGAGAGAAGAGGAGATGTCAGTGGGATGGGTTGAAGGAGAGGAGATATCAGATGGTGAAGAAGGTGGTTCCAGAGAAATGAATGATGAGGAAGAGGTGGTGGATGTTTGTGAAGAGGAAGGTGATTGAGGGATACCATCAAGAGGCATAAACACACGTCTAGAATAGTTTCCAGACATCATAGCTTCAAACGGGTTCACTTTGAGAGGATCGTAGGTGATCCTTACTCTTTTTGGTTTGTTTTCTGGTTCATCAGTTGCCTTTCTCTTTTGTTTACAGTCAGATCCTTGATTTGATGAGCTTGATGAAGGATTCATGATGAAGTTGCAGATAGTGAAAACCGCTAGGGTTTATGATATGAATGCAAAGAGAGATAGAGAGAGCGAAAAAGAAACTGAATGCAGAGAGAGAAATATAAGAGGGAAAAGAAACGTATGAAGAATATAAAAGAAAATAAATAAATAAAAGAAAATGATGGATAGCATTTAATGTTACGTGACGTGAGGAGAGATAATAATGACAAAAGAAGTGATTAGCACAGTTACCTAAGTAGGCGTCCCCTGAACTGCACGCACGCTTGTCCAGAAATAGTGAACACGTGTTTACCATCCGGATAGCCAGTTACAGCTGTTTTACTTTTAAAGAGATTCTGAATCAACTTAGACAATGAAATGTTAGTAATAACTGAATCACAACTTCTAATTGATTACAATCAGAACTTCTTATAACAAACTAATCCAATCATATTTCAGAAGATACTCATACATAAGATCTTCTCATCTTCTCATTCTGGGCATAACTCCATACTGATATTCTTCAGAATGAACTTAAACATATCTTCAGCAAGGGGTTTTGTAAAGATATCAGCCCATTGATGGTCTGTATCCACAAAGTTTAAAGATATAATACCCTTCTGAACATAGTCCCTTATGAAATGATGTTTAATCTCAATATGTTTAGCCTTTGAATGTAAGATAGGATTCTTTGATAAACAAATAGCAGAAGTATTATCACAGAAGATAGGAATGTTACTCTCATATATCTGATAGTCTTCTAGCTGACTTCTCATCTAGAGCATTTGTGTGCTACAACCAGCAGCAGCAACATATTCTGCTTCTGTTGTTGAGAGGGCAATTGTAGCCTGCTTCTTGCTGTACCATGAGATCAGATGACTTCCAAGAAATTGACAACTTCCAGAAGTACTTTTCCTTTCAGTTCTATCTCCAGCATAGTCAGCATCACAAAGTCCTACTAAGTTGTAGTCTTTGGATTTTCTGTAAACCAAACCAACATTAGTAGTACCTTTCAGATACCTCAGAATTCTCTTAACCGCAGTTAAATGAGATTCTCTCGGATCTGATTGGAATCTAGCACACAAACAAACACTGAAGAGAATGTCAGGTCTAGACGCAGTTAGGTATAGAAGAGATCCAATCATACCTCTGTATAACTTCTGATCTACCTTCTTACTTACCTCATCCTTACCTAGGACACATGTTGGATGCATAGGAGTTTTAGCTTCTTTGCTTTCAGAAAGATTAAACTTCTTCAGAAGTTCTTTCACATACTTCGTTTGATGAACATAGGTTCCATCAGAAGTTTGGTTGATTTGAATTCCAAGGAAATACTTGAGTTCTCCCATCATGCTCATTTCAAATTCAGCCTTGTAGCGGGGAAAATCTGATATCGAAGCCATGAGATTGACTCGAATCAATATTCCGTTTGAAATCGCTACCGCGCTTTATTTTTTTTCAAAGGAAAAGGGAAAAGAACGTAAAACCCAAAGTTTTGTTTTTAAAACAAGAAAGAGATCTCAGGTACGGGTGTTGATTATATGAGGGGAAGGTTTAAAGCACCCCTCATATCTGTGGTACTCCACAGGAACCTTTTTGAAAATCTGTGTTGTGTGTGTGCTAAAAAACGGTTTGTTTTATTTTTAAAATAAGCTCGGCAAAGCGTTAAGCTTTGGGCCTACATACCTCCTCGGTGCAATGGAGAAGTCAGAGCTAATGTAGTTCCGCTTTTGGGAAAAAACGTTTTAAAACGAATAAACACTTTGGTGTCGTTAGAGAGAAATACTCAGCCATTGATTTTGAGCATGAGAACAAACAAGTTCTTTGCATCGCAAATGAAAGAAGGGCTCCAACTCGGATAAAATCAACGAGTATGCCACTAGCTCTCTCACGCGGAAAAGATCTCGTTATTATCAATCAATTTCAAAATCGTGGGGTATAACCACTCGTTCCGACAGTTAACGGTGTCTAAACTTTTGAAGAAAAGCCACTAAGGGCGAAAGATATTTTTAAGAAAAAGGTTTTGAAAAGATTTGCAAACATAAGAATATTTTGGAAAAAGGGAGAAGATTTTGAAAATTTAAGAATGGGAGGAGATGAAGAGGCTAACCTAATGCATAAAATAAAAGCTAAGGAAAGAAACGGTCTAACCGAATAAGAAGCCAACACTTGACATTAAGAGCCAAGGTAATTTTCCCATCCTTTGGATTTATCAATACCAACACATTAACACTTGGGGATCCAGATGAACTTATTGTCTTAGCACCATTTTTTCATTAAGCACATTAAGATTCTGACAAAAATTGGGCAGAGTAACGGCTGTTTTTGGGTAAAATCCTTATCTCAATGCCTTGGAATTAACCATCAAGGGCTTTCAAGGAAATACCTGCACACATAAACATACAACAGAACAATGCCAGACAGACAGAACAATCACAGGATAGTAATAGAATGAGTCCAAAGGTACTAGGTCCATAAGTCCGAATCTCCAAATTGCTAGGGATAGTAACTGATAGTCCAAAGAGAACCTTATATATTTTTTAGATTTTTGATTATTTATTAGTGTTTTAGCAAGAAAAATAGAGTATGGTCCAAGTGGACAAAAGAAAAAAATGACGGAAAGTAAATATGATGAAATGATAAAATAAAGCGATAAAGCGAGAAATATAAAGAGCGGTAATATAAAGAGCGGTAATATAAAGAACGATATAGTAAAGGTGCGGAAATTAAAGTTAGTTGTTAAATGTTAAAGATAACCATCTTGAAACTTGTCAAGTATGTTATCAAAGTTAGTAGGAGATCGATGGTGAGTGAATGATGTACTCGGATTTAAATTCAATGGGGTTTATCAGAAGCTTGATAAAATCATAGCGACTACACGATAAAAACCTCCACAAGTCTTAAATCAACCGCATACAATTCTCTTCCATATTTGATCTTTTTTATTCGGGACACGAAATATTGCGCTATGTTAAGCAGATCGCCAAGTGATTTATATAGAAATCACCCTACAACGAGGCCGGTCAAAACTTTATGTGCTAATGCATGCGAGAAGAACGATATGTAGATCGCCTTCCGAAAGCAATACCGCACGAAAAGAAAATAGGTGAGTGATCTAGTCTTTACCAAGAATCCATAAGAATTCTCAAGGCATTAAGACTTTCATCGACCAAAATAAAAAGAAGTAAAAGATGGAACCACATTAAAAGCTCCTTTCATCCATAATTTCAATCACTTAATATTGCGGATTTGGATTCTCATCCTATCAACGCCCTAAGTCCATTGAAATTAGAGAGAAATTAGGCCTCTAACTTGTGATTCAAAGAAAATATCAAAAGAATGGAGTAGAAGATGAGTTAGAACCAAAAACAAGTCAAAAACCACAAAAATAAGCATTCTGCCCAGATGTAAATCGATTTGCACAGAGTGTAAATCGATTTGCATAACTCTGTTTTCAAAATCTGCGCAGTTTTCAGTTATGTAAATCGATTTGCACAAGATGTAAATCGATTTGCACAACACAGTTTTCAAAAAAACAGCAAATAAAGAGAAGAAAACTTGTTTAAACATAAAACCAAACACCTTGTGATCTTGGATCAATTTGTGCACGAAAATGTATCAATTAAGCAAGCAAATCTCATCAATGTAGCACCAAAGGTGCATCAAGCATAAACAACAATGGATCACATCTTGAATTATGGATTGGATCTAGAATTTTACCAAATCTTTCACAAACTTTGAATCTTCTTCAAGAACACACAACCACAAGCCTTGATCTATCACAATTGATGAAGAAAAGTAGTGTTTATGTTGAGGTTTAGCTCTAAATTAGTGAGGTTCAAGATGTGACTCACTAATTTGTGTGGAAGAAAAAGAGCTTTGAGTGATGGGTTTGGAAGAGGTGAGGAGAGAATTTGCAATAAGTTTCTTGGCTATCAAAGCTTGAAAAATGAAGAGGGGAGTGCCTCAATTTATAGCACTTAGGCTTGGGAAATTTTGTGGCTTGGAGTTAGGATTGGAAAATAGAATTAGGCTTGGAAAAGTGATTTGGAGCCAAAAATGAAATCCAATGGTCTTGATGCAATCACATGAGGGTACATGATTAGATGATGTAGGAAATCAAATGTAAGAACCAAGTCATGCTTCCCATGCTTGCAAATGATGTCAACACTTCAAAAAGCTGAAATTTGCCTTCATTTTTCCAAATTCGTGCTGGTGCAATCGATTTGCACATTATGCAAATCTATTTACATGGCTGAAAAAAGGCAAAATCTGGGGCAAAAACAGTTGTGTAAATCGATTTACACCTTATGCAAATCGATTTGCACAGTGAAAATGTTGAAAAATGCTCCTTTGATGGGTATTTTGACTTGGTACCTACAAAACACAAACATACAAGAGCACAAGGCAATATTTTTGGTATTTTGGTTAGTAAAACAATATACACAAACTAAAACATGGGTGCTCGATGATTCCTTTGCAGATGAATTGAGCACAACATTGCAAGCAGAGATCTAGGTTTAAATTTCTTGATTGATGATTGGTATGCAAATGATGTGTGATCTTAGGGTCAAAAATTGGGGTATGACAGATGCCCCTATTTAAGTTTCTTCGATTTGGAGATACGATGATTGGAAATCTTCGTTTTGACAAAAATCGAAGAGACTTAAATATATAAAACACAATTTTTGATCCTAAGATGCAATGCAATGTTAATGAATGCATGTAATGATAATAAAGCATGACAACACTGGGGAGTAACTGGTGATCCACTGGGGAAAACAAATGTCTTGCTATAACTCCGCTGGGGAAATAAACGTCTTGCGAGTAGAAACTCCACTGGGGAAGGCAAGACTTTGTTGGAGAGACGGAACTTTGGTGGAGAAAGAAACTTCTCTGGGGAAGACACTTCGCGTCAGAGAGGTTATAACATCCTCTTTCACTGGGGATGAGAAAAGGGGATCATCCTCTTTCACTGGGGATGAGAAAGTATGCATCCTGAATCAGAATGCTAATCACACCATCGTACCACTGACGATATGAAGAGATGTACCGCCGTACCACTGACGATAACACATACCAACGTTCCACTGAAGGTGAACTACCAACGTCCCACTGGAGGTAGAAGGAGAAATACATCGACGTACCACTGACGATGAAGATAACAAAATACACCAACGTTCCACTGGAGGTGAACTACCAACGTCCCACTGGAGGTAGAAAGAGATATACATCGACGTACCACTGACGATGAAGATAACAAAATACACCAACGTTCCACTGGAGGTGAACTACCAACGTCCCACTGGAGGTAGAAAGAGATATACATCGACGTACCACTGACGATGAAGATAACAAAATACACCAACGTTCCACTGGAGGTGAACTACCAACGTCCCACTGGAGGTAGAAAGAGATATACATCGACGTACCACTGACGATGAAGATAACAAAATACACCAACGTTCCACTGGAGGTGAACTACCAACGTCCCACTGGAGGTAGAAAGAGATATACATCGACGTACCACTGACGATGAAGATAACAAAATACACCAACGTTCCACTGGAGGTGAACTACCAACGTCCCACTGGAGGTAGAAAGAGATATACATCGACGTACCACTGACGATGAAGATAACAAAATACACCAACGTTCCACTGGAGGTGAACTACCAACGTCCCACTGGAGGTAGAAAGAGATATACATCGACGTACCACTGACGATGAAAGAGATGTACCGCCGTACCACTGACGATAACACATACCAACGTTCCACTGAAGGCATGAAGAGATATATACCACCGTACCACTGATGATATAAAAGGAGATGGTGTTCAAAGATGACATAATCAAGCATGTCCCAAACTGAACATCATAGCAGAAACTGCTATCAATCTTTTGATGGCTAGGGAATATTGAAGTTGAGAGAACGCAGTAACTGAGTTCTAAACCATATTCGAACCAGGCCAAAGGTGCATTGAGTGAAATACATTCTTCTGCATATGAATACATCAACATATCCATTCCTTGTAATGCACTCATGAATCAAAGTAAAAATTCTTTTATAATTTTCAAAAGGATTTTGTTGAAATCAATTTTCTCTTTGTTTCAAAAATTACTATCAACAATAAATGACATTTTGAGAGATATGGAAGAAATAAGATTGCCAAATGAAAAGGTAAAGGCTCAAACTTTCTTAATAGAATGGTAGCCTGCAAAAGGCAAGACCCCATGGATTAATACAAAGTTTGGAAAGTGGTAATTTTGTGGAAAAGGTACATTGAAATGTAATGACCCCATCCTCTCTCTCAACTGGGAATTCCTGAGCAAAGGCTTCCGTTGAAAAGTGTTGGACTTCTTCATGATAAACAGATGACTGCTGATGATCAAGTCTTGTCTGATGTAGTTACTTGCCATAAATCCCTAACTTTTGCCTGGACCGCCCTTTCGGGTTTTCAGTCCACCGGGTATTTTATTCTGTTTATGTCTCTAATTTTTGCCTGGACCGCCCTTTCGGGTTTTCAATCCACCGAGACGCTCTTTTTTGCCTAAGCCGCCCTTTCGGGTTTTCAACTTAGCGAGCTGTTCTTTTATTATTTAGGCGAAGTATTTCTTGACTACATCAGCATTCACGGGACGTGGGAGCTCCTCTCCATCCATAGTTGCAAGAATTAATGCACCGCCAGAGAAGGCTTTCTTAACAACATATGGTCCTTCAAAATTAGGAGTCCACTTGCCCCTTGAATCAGAGGTGAAAGACAAGATCCTTTTGAGCACGAGGTCGCCTTCTCTGAATACACGAGGTCGAACCTTCTTATCAAATGCTTTCTTCATTCTTTTCTGATATAACTGACCATGGCATAAAGCCGTCATTCTCTTTTCTTCTATCAAATTCAATTGATCAAACCTACTCTGACACCATTCAGCCTCAGATAACTTGGTTTCCATTAAAACTCTCAATGATGGAATCTCAACCTCAATAGGGAGCACTGCTTCCATACCATAAACCAAAGAAAAGGGAGTTGCCCCTGTTGAAGTACGGACAGATGTACGGTACCCATGCAAAGCAAATGGGAGCATCTCATGCCAGTCCTTGTACGTGACAACCATCTTTTGTACAATCTTCTTAATATTCTTATTTGCTGCTTCAACAGCTCCATTCATCTTTGGCCTATAAGGCGAAGAGTTGTGATGTTCATTCTTGAAGCTTTCACACAATTCTCTCATCATGCTATTGTTCAGATTCGAGCCATTATCAGTAATGATCTTGCTCGGTACACCATATCTGCAGATGATGTTGTTCTTGATAAATCTGACCACAACTTGCTTTGTCACATTAGCATATGAAGCAGCTTCTACCCACTTGGTAAAGTAATCGATTGCTACCAGGATGAATCGATGTCCATTCGAAGCCTTGGGTTCAATCATGCCAATCATATCAATACCCCACATAGAGAAAGGCCATGGAGAGGAAATAACATTGAGAAGTGTCGGAGGCACATGAATCTTGTCAGCATACACTTGACATTTGTGACACTTCTTTACAAATTTGTAGCAATCAGATTCCATTGTCAACCAATAGTAACCTGCTCTAAGCATCTTTTTAGCCATCAAATGTCCATTGGCATGGGTACCAAAAGAACCTTCATGAATTTCATGCATCAACATGTCTGCTTCGTGTCTATCCACGCATCTGAGCAAAACCATGTCATAATTTCTTTTATACAAAACATCAGCATTGATGAAGAAACTACCAGCCAATCTCCTCAAAGTTTTCTTGTCTTTATTTGATGCCCCAAGTGGGTACTCTTGAGTCTGAAGGAAGTGCTTAATATCGAAATACCAAGGCTTTTCATCTGTTGCTTCCTCAACTACAAATACATGAGCAGGTCTATCAAGACGCCTGATTGTAATCTGAGGTTCCTCATTATGGAAATTCACTTTGTACATGGAAGACAATGTGGCTAATGCATCAGCCATCTGATTCTCATCTCGAGGGATGTGGTGGAATTCAACTTTGTTGAAGAATGTCAATAGCCTTCTGGCGTAATCTTTGTAAGGAATTAAACCAGGATGACGAGTTTCCCATTCTCCTTTAATCTGATTAATCACAAGCGCAGAGTCTCCATAAACATCAAGAATCTTAATTCTCAGATTAATGGCCTCTTCAAGTCCCATGATGCAAGCTTCATACTCAGCAATATTGTTTGTACAGTCAAAACATATCCTTGCAGTAAAAGGAACATGTGATCCATGTGGAGTGATGATAATGGCGCCAATTCCATGGCCATGAATATTAGAAGCTCCATCAAAAATCAAACCCCATTTGGATTCAGGATCCGGCCCTTCTTCTGGCAATGGTTCATCCCAATCTTGAGATCTCAAATACATTATATCTTCATCTGGGAAGTCCATCTTGATAGACTGATGCTCATCAATTGGTTGGTGAGCGAGGTACTCTGCCAACACACTTCCTTTCACAGCTTTCTGAGCTCGATATTCAATATCATATTCTGATAGCAACATTTGCCAGCGAGCAATCCTTCCAGTTAATGCAGGTTTCTCAAATACATACTTAATTGGATCCATTTTGGAGATCAATAGGGTGGTGTGGTTCAACATATACTGTCTTAGTCGGCGAGCAGCCCACACCAAAGCACAGCAAGTTTTCTCAAGCAGCGAGTATCTTGTTTCGCACTCGGTAAACTTTTTGCTAAGGTAGTATATTGCGTACTCTTTTCGACCAGACTCGTCATGCTGACCCAACACACATCCCATTGAGTTTTCAAGCACTGTGAGGTACATTATTAGAGGTCTTCCCTCAACTGGAGGGAGCAAAATGGGAGGTTCAAGCAGATATTCTTTGATGTTGTCAAAAGCTTTCTGACAATCTTCATTCCACACACATCCCTGATTTTTCTTTAAAAGCTTGAAGATCGGCTCACAGGTAGCAGTCATATTGGAAATGAACCTGGAGATATAATTCAGACGTCCGAGGAAACCTCTCACTTGTTTTTCAGTCTTTGGTGCTGGCATTTCCTGAATTGCTTTGACTTTATCAGGATCTACTTCAATTCCTCTCTGACTGACAACAAAACCCAATAACTTTCCAGAACGGACACCAAAAGTGCATTTGTTTGGATTTAAGCGGAGACGATACTTTCTCAAACGCTGAAACAACTTTAAAAGATCCTCCATGTGCCCCTTCTCTGATTGGGACTTGGCAATCATGTCATCCACATAAACCTCAATTTCTTTGTGCATCATATCATGGAAAAGAGTAGTCATGGCCCTCTGATATGTCGCACCAGCATTCTTCAACCCAAAAGGCATCACTTTGTAACAGAATGTCCCCCATGGTGTAATAAAAGTTGTCTTTTCCATGTCTTCAGGTGCCATCTTAATCTGGTTGTATCCTGAAAAACCATCCATGAAGGAGAAAACCTCAAACTTTGCAGTGCTATCTACCAACATATCAATGTGAGGTAGAGGAAAATCATCTTTCGGACTGGCTTTATTTAAATCTCTATAATCAACACACATGCGAACTTTTCCGTCTTTCTTCGGAACGGGCACGATATTGGCAATCCATTGAGGATATACAGAAGTGACAAGGAAACCTGCATCTATCTGTTTCAAGACCTCTTTCTTAATCTTTTCTGCCATATCAGGATGACTCCTTCTTAACTTTTGCTTGACAGGAGGACATTCTGGTTTCAACGGCAAACGATGCTCCACAATATCGGTGTCCAACCCAGGCATATCTTGGTAGGACCACGCAAAAATGTCAACATACTCTTTAAGAAGCTCTACCATCCTCTTCTTAACATCTTGACCAAGCAGCGCCCCAATCTTGACTTCCTTTTTATCCTTTTCAGAACCCAAGTTGATGACTTCCAATGGCTCTTTATACGGCTGAATGGTGTCTTCCTCGTGCTCAAGCAGTCGGGAAATCTCATCAGGAATACATTCATCACTCTCTTCTTCCGCCTCATACACAGGACACTCGAAGTTAGGAGAGGGCGCAGGGTCATTACTTTCAACGGTTTTATTGATTAATCTGCACAAATGATTATTATTTCAGGAAAAGGAAAGATATATGCAACATGTAATCGTGCAGATTATGGAAAATGAAAACATTTTTTAAGGTTTTTTGTGTTACCACTTTCCAGAAAAAGCAAAAAGATAAAAAGCATTTATATGCAGAAACAAAATGACTTTTATTGATGATTTTAATGTTTAAAACAAGCAGAAAAAAGCCCCAACAACTTCACTTTCATCTTGGGCAGAATGAAAGGATTTTGAAAAACATAAAAGCAAATTACTTTGAGACATGAGTACACTCAGGAATGTCAATGGTGATCCAATTCTTAATCATCTTTCCATGGGTCACAAAGTTTGGCACTTCTGGCTCTGGTTCGTCTCCAACAATAGCGTTCACTTCTGGAGGAGTCTTCCCAAGACATCCATACACCATGTTCACGGCAGACGCTTCATGAGTTGGCAATGGATTGTTCTTCACATTTGGACCAATATCACGGAAAGAAAGCATTCCAGAACGGACCAATCTCTGAACTTCATTCTTCAGGGGCCAACAGTTTTCCAAATCATGCCCAGGAGCATTCTGATGAAAAGCACAAGTGGCATCAGCCTTGTACCACCAAGGGAGTTTCTCTGGAACAGGAGGTGGTGACCTTGGTTGAACCAGCTTCTTATGAATTAGAGCAGGATACAGTTCAGTGTATGTCATAGGAATAGGATCAACATTAACTCGAGGATACGGATTCCGCCTTGCTGGTTGTTGATTAACAGGAGCTACAGGCACTGAATTCACAACAGGAGTTACTGACGCCACTTGTTGAGATTGATTCCTGACTCGACTATTCCTCCCATGAGAAACAGCATTGGCATCTGACTCTTTCTTCTTTTGGAATGAAGAACCATACTTCTTTGCACCACCAGATGAATTTTCATTTCGAACCAAACGACCTTCTCGCACAGCTTCTTCTAATCTGACACCCATACCCACCATTTCGGTGAAGTCTACAGGAGCACTAGCAATCATCTTCTCATAATAAAACGGACCAAGAGTCTTCAGAAAAATCTTAGTCATCTCTTTTTCTTCCATCGGAGGAATCACTTGGGCGGCAACCTCACGCCATCTCTGAGCATATTCCTTGAAGGATTCCTTCTCTTTCTGCATCATAGCTCGCAATTGATCCCTATCAGGAGCCATGTCCACATTATATTTGTATTGCTTCACAAACGCTTCAGCCAAGTCATTGAAAGTGCGAATATGGGTGCTATCAAGGCCCATATACCACTTAGAAGCAGCTCCAGTCAAACTGTCTTGGAAATAATGGATCAACAGACGTTGATCATCAGTGTGAGTGGACATCTTCCTTATATACATCACCAGGTGCGCCTGAGGACAGGAGTTTCCTTTGTACTTCTCAAATTCAGGAAGCTTGAACTTAGCAGGTACTTTCACATTAGGAACAAGGCAAAGATCATGCACATTCTTTCCAAACAGTTCTTTCCCACGCAAGGCTTTCATCTCTTTTTGCAGTTCTTCAAACTGATCTTGGAAACCATCCATTCTATCATGAATTTCACTTGGAGCAGCATCATAAATGGGCTCTGGGACAAAAGGACCAGTATGAACAATAGGAGAGGTGTTGACCATAACAGGAGTCAACGGGCGAGTCATCTCAGGAACAGACAAATAACCTTCAGGCATGCCCCAGGGATATCCATTAGGCATTCGTTGCTGAGTAGCACCAACAGGAATAGCAGGAATGGTTGTAGCAGCAATTTCAGAAATCACAGTGGTCTGACCCTGAGCTTGGGCATTGGGAGGAAGAACCTGATTCTGATTCTGAGTTTGATTCTGAGCAGCCATCAATGTCTCAACCAGAGCAGTGAGACGATCCACACCAGATCTCAAAGTAACAACCTCTTCACGTAGCTCACGATTCTCTTGTTCAAGACCTTCCATCTTCTTCTTGCAGTTAGCTCGAGTATTATACCGGTGAGACAGCTTGATTCTGTATGAAGAACACTGAATAAGACCTCGGGAATACTTTCGGAAGCAGGACCAAAATGCAGAATGATGCATGAAATGCAATGCAAATGATCTTTATTTTGGTTTTCCAGGAACTTTTAAGACATTAATTGTAAACATTAGTAAAAAACATCATAAAACATAACAATATTCTTTCATTAATCATGGAAAAGCATACAAAAGGATTCAGAGATCCAAAATTACAAAACAAAGGAAAAAGCTAAAAACTAGAAGGGAACACTTCTGACGAAGATCCAACTCCTCTCTGCAGCTTCCTACGGAGCTTCTCCAATTCATCTTCATAAAAGGCTTTCAAATGAGCATTCTCGACCATCAGCTTATCAGCAACTTCCTTCCATGCGACTGAATCTTCTTGTGGTCTCTTTCGCTTTTCACCATGTTGTTGAAGCAACTCTTCTTGATGACGAATCTGATCTTCCTTTTCCATCAACCAACCGTCTTGGATATCAAGCATTTCATCTTTTTCTTTCAAGTGTATCTTCAACTCTTTGTTCTCAGACTCCAAAGCATCTCTTTCCGCTCTCAACTTAGCCACGAGCTCTAGATGTTCTTCACTACTTTCAACAGGAGTAGTGAGAGACAATGGTGGAGCAATGGGTAGAGAAGGCTCTTCGAGTAAATAAGGCATCTGAAAAGTATGAGCTCTAGCTTGAACCCAATCAGTGTAGTCTTTGAGAGCAACACATTGTTTCGTTCCCAAATGTCTCTTCCTATCAACATGGTGCCAAGCACGCACAAACCGATTTCTCATATCCGAATTTCCATCTTGATTAAGATAGAAGATTCCTGACACAAGGATGCTAGCAGGTCGCTCCTTCATGGGGTAACAAAATTGACGTCTTGCAAGAATGGGGTTGTAGGTAATTCCTCCTTGTATACCAAGAAGAGGTACATTAGGGAATTCTCCACAACTATCAATAATCTCACCAATGTCATAAGCAGGATTGTACCAATGGATATTCCCATTAGTAAGAGGCATGATCTTCTGAGACCACGAGAGACCATCTGGATTGTTCAAGAAACTCTTAGCTTGAGGTAAGTGAGAAATAAACCACTTATAGAGCAAAGGAGTGCAACAATTGATAAGTCCACCTTTCTTATCATTCCTATGGTGAATGGAATGATAAGTATCCCCAAGCAAAGTAGGCACAGGATTCCCAATCATGAAAATCCGAATAGCATTAACATCGACAAAATGGTCAATGTTGGGAAAGAGTATCAAACCATAGATGAGCAAGGCCAGAAATGTCTCAAAAGCAATCATACTTCCTTTACTAGCCAACATAGAAGCCTTTCCAATCAAGAACTTAGAAGTCAACCCCCAAATTCCTCCTTTTTTGGTCATGTTTGCTTTTACATCTGATATTTTTAAATGAAGGAGTTCTGCTATCTCATCAACCTGAGGCTCTTTCTCCAAACCACTAAACGGTATGTCATCCGTAACCGGTAAACCAATCCAATAAGAATACTCCTCCAAAGTGGGCATAAGCTGATAATCAGGAAAGGTGAAACAATGATAAACCGGGTCATAAAACTGCACAAGAGTCTCAAGAATCCCCTTTTCCACTTTAGTCTTCAAAATAGAAATCAATTTCCCATAACGACTTTTGAAGTTGTCAAGATTAGGAACCAAAGTTGCTAGCTCTTTCAATTCCTTTGCACTTGAATTTCTGAAAGTGTGCTTCTTGATGCTTCTCTTTTGATCCATGGTACCTGTTATGTTTACAAAAAATGTCTCTAAGTTCCTTGAAAACCATTTGTGAATGTTATTTTTTATGAATGCATGAATGCATGGTTTATGCACCAATCACAATCAAGAGCACACAAGATCACATCAAATCACACAAAAATCACACAGTCCAGGTTCAAAGGTTCGACGTCACGAGCATGGAGCCATGGGTCTACCCATCCCACAAGGTGTGATCTAAGGAATTTTGTACCTGCCAATCGGGTTCTACAAAGGTTCCCAGAGTTTTCAATCTTCTATCGGATATTACCGGCACGCACAATTGCTCATGGGCGCCAATAATATGCCTAAAAAGACCTCGTCTGAGCGTAGTATCGCATGACAACAAGCTCAAATTGGTACTTGATCTTGTTTCTGCACTACATCCTAAAAAGGCTTAGATTGGTTAAAAAGGGTTCTAGGCCATTCAGCTTCTACGGACACTCACTATTGAAAGTAATAGCGTTATCACGATGGTTCGTAACAACCTCTACTACCTTCCATGAGGCCTCCACTGATTGGGGTTCCACCATATGACGCTCATGGTAAGGATTGCTCCTGACATGCGACTATTGGTCTTACCACCTCCTATCTCAAGTTACTCACCAAAGTCCGGTTTAGGACTTTATCTCATCACAGAGGAACCATCGAGCACCAAAAAGAAAGAAAAAAAAAAAAAGAAAATAAACAAACAAAGCACACAATAATATATACAAATACAAAACACACAGATAAACAAAAATAGGCTTAACACACTTAAAACTGGATCCCCAGTGAAGTCGCCATTTTTCTGTAGCGGGGAAAATCTGATATCGAAGCCATGAGATTGACTCGAATCAATATTCCGTTTGAAATCGCTACCGCGCTTTATTTTTTTTCAAAGGAAAAGGGAAAAGAACGTAAAACCCAAAGTTTTGTTTTTAAAACAAGAAAGAGATCTCAGGTACGGGTGTTGATTATATGAGGGGAAGGTTTAAAGCACCCCTCATATCTGTGGTACTCCACAGGAACCTTTTTGAAAATCTGTGTTGTGTGTGTGCTAAAAAACGGTTTGTTTTATTTTTAAAATAAGCTCGGCAAAGCGTTAAGCTTTGGGCCTACATACCTCCTCGGTGCAATGGAGAAGTCAGAGCTAATGTAGTTCCGCTTTTGGGAAAAAACGTTTTAAAACGAATAAACACTTTGGTGTCGTTAGAGAGAAATACTCAGCCATTGATTTTGAGCATGAGAACAAACAAGTTCTTTGCATCGCAAATGAAAGAAGGGCTCCAACTCGGATAAAATCAACGAGTATGCCACTAGCTCTCTCACGCGGAAAAGATCTCGTTATTATCAATCAATTTCAAAATCGTGGGGTATAACCACTCGTTCCGACAGTTAACGGTGTCTAAACTTTTGAAGAAAAGCCACTAAGGGCGAAAGATATTTTTAAGAAAAAGGTTTTGAAAAGATTTGCAAACATAAGAATATTTTGGAAAAAGGGAGAAGATTTTGAAAATTTAAGAATGGGAGGAGATGAAGAGGCTAACCTAATGCATAAAATAAAAGCTAAGGAAAGAAACGGTCTAACCGAATAAGAAGCCAACACTTGACATTAAGAGCCAAGGTAATTTTCCCATCCTTTGGATTTATCAATACCAACACATTAACACTTGGGGATCCAGATGAACTTATTGTCTTAGCACCATTTTTTCATTAAGCACATTAAGATTCTGACAAAAATTGGGCAGAGTAACGGCTGTTTTTGGGTAAAATCCTTATCTCAATGCCTTGGAATTAACCATCAAGGGCTTTCAAGGAAATACCTGCACACATAAACATACAACAGAACAATGCCAGACAGACAGAACAATCACAGGATAGTAATAGAATGAGTCCAAAGGTACTAGGTCCATAAGTCCGAATCTCCAAATTGCTAGGGATAGTAACTGATAGTCCAAAGAGAACCTTATATATTTTTTAGATTTTTGATTATTTATTAGTGTTTTAGCAAGAAAAATAGAGTATGGTCCAAGTGGACAAAAGAAAAAAATGACGGAAAGTAAATATGATGAAATGATAAAATAAAGCGATAAAGCGAGAAATATAAAGAGCGGTAATATAAAGAGCGGTAATATAAAGAACGATATAGTAAAGGTGCGGAAATTAAAGTTAGTTGTTAAATGTTAAAGATAACCATCTTGAAACTTGTCAAGTATGTTATCAAAGTTAGTAGGAGATCGATGGTGAGTGAATGATGTACTCGGATTTAAATTCAATGGGGTTTATCAGAAGCTTGATAAAATCATAGCGACTACACGATAAAAACCTCCACAAGTCTTAAATCAACCGCATACAATTCTCTTCCATATTTGATCTTTTTTATTCGGGACACGAAATATTGCGCTATGTTAAGCAGATCGCCAAGTGATTTATATAGAAATCACCCTACAACGAGGCCGGTCAAAACTTTATGTGCTAATGCATGCGAGAAGAACGATATGTAGATCGCCTTCCGAAAGCAATACCGCACGAAAAGAAAATAGGTGAGTGATCTAGTCTTTACCAAGAATCCATAAGAATTCTCAAGGCATTAAGACTTTCATCGACCAAAATAAAAAGAAGTAAAAGATGGAACCACATTAAAAGCTCCTTTCATCCATAATTTCAATCACTTAATATTGCGGATTTGGATTCTCATCCTATCAACGCCCTAAGTCCATTGAAATTAGAGAGAAATTAGGCCTCTAACTTGTGATTCAAAGAAAATATCAAAAGAATGGAGTAGAAGATGAGTTAGAACCAAAAACAAGTCAAAAACCACAAAAATAAGCATTCTGCCCAGATGTAAATCGATTTGCACAGAGTGTAAATCGATTTGCATAACTCTGTTTTCAAAATCTGCGCAGTTTTCAGTTATGTAAATCGATTTGCACAAGATGTAAATCGATTTGCACAACACAGTTTTCAAAAAAACAGCAAATAAAGAGAAGAAAACTTGTTTAAACATAAAACCAAACACCTTGTGATCTTGGATCAATTTGTGCACGAAAATGTATCAATTAAGCAAGCAAATCTCATCAATGTAGCACCAAAGGTGCATCAAGCATAAACAACAATGGATCACATCTTGAATTATGGATTGGATCTAGAATTTTACCAAATCTTTCACAAACTTTGAATCTTCTTCAAGAACACACAACCACAAGCCTTGATCTATCACAATTGATGAAGAAAAGTAGTGTTTATGTTGAGGTTTAGCTCTAAATTAGTGAGGTTCAAGATGTGACTCACTAATTTGTGTGGAAGAAAAAGAGCTTTGAGTGATGGGTTTGGAAGAGGTGAGGAGAGAATTTGCAATAAGTTTCTTGGCTATCAAAGCTTGAAAAATGAAGAGGGGAGTGCCTCAATTTATAGCACTTAGGCTTGGGAAATTTTGTGGCTTGGAGTTAGGATTGGAAAATAGAATTAGGCTTGGAAAAGTGATTTGGAGCCAAAAATGAAATCCAATGGTCTTGATGCAATCACATGAGGGTACATGATTAGATGATGTAGGAAATCAAATGTAAGAACCAAGTCATGCTTCCCATGCTTGCAAATGATGTCAACACTTCAAAAAGCTGAAATTTGCCTTCATTTTTCCAAATTCGTGCTGGTGCAATCGATTTGCACATTATGCAAATCTATTTACATGGCTGAAAAAAGGCAAAATCTGGGGCAAAAACAGTTGTGTAAATCGATTTACACCTTATGCAAATCGATTTGCACAGTGAAAATGTTGAAAAATGCTCCTTTGATGGGTATTTTGACTTGGTACCTACAAAACACAAACATACAAGAGCACAAGGCAATATTTTTGGTATTTTGGTTAGTAAAACAATATACACAAACTAAAACATGGGTGCTCGATGATTCCTTTGCAGATGAATTGAGCACAACATTGCAAGCAGAGATCTAGGTTTAAATTTCTTGATTGATGATTGGTATGCAAATGATGTGTGATCTTAGGGTCAAAAATTGGGGTATGACAAGCCTGCATAGACTCAGCAAACTCCTTTCCAAGTGTAGTATTAGATGTTCCAAAGATAATATCATCAACATATATTTGACAAATTAAAATATCCTTTTTAAAGGTTTTACAAAAGAGAGTAGTGTCCACTTTTCCTCTAGTGAACCCATTTTCCAGAAGGAAAGAACTTAAACGTTCATACAAAGCTCTAGGAGCTTGTTTCAATCCGTATAATGATTTCTTTAATTTAAAAACATGATTTGGAGACTTGGAGTGTTCAAAACCAGGAGGTTTATGGACATAAACTTCTTCATCTTTATAACCATTTAAGAAGGCACTCTTGACATCCATCTGATAAAGAGTGATGTTGTGTTGAGTGGCAAAAGAAATTAATAGACGAATAGATTCTAACCTGGCCACTGGTGCAAAGGTTTCTGTGTAGTCAATCCCTTCCTGCTGACTATACCCCTGAGCAACCAGTCTGGCTTTGTTTCTTACCACTTCTCCCTTCTCACTTAGCTTGTTTCTGAACACCCACTTAGTGCCGATGATGTTGAATCCTTTTGGTCTCGGAACTAAGTCCCATACATCATTCCTTGTAAACTGATTTAGTTCTTCTTGCATGGCAATTATCCAGTCTGGATCTTCTAGAGCTTGATCAACAGAAGTTGGCTCTATCAAAGAAAAAAGACCTAATTGACATTCTGCATTGTTCTTAAGGAATGCCCTTGTTCTAATGGGGTAATCTTTCTTCCCAAGGATCACATCTTCTGAATGAGCTGAAGCAAGTCTAGGTGATCTTCTGACTGTTGGTTCTTCAGAAATCCTGAGATTCTCTAAAGATGCAGCAACTTGATCTTCTCATCCATTACTTCTGAGACTTCCAGCTTCTGTAGCTTTGCTTCTTGATTCTACAGCTTCTGATATATCAATATCTATATCTGCAAGAGAAATCATGGGCAATACCATTTTCTTTGAAGAACTCCTCAAAGAATATGTTCTCAAATTCGCCACCATGATCACTTCTGACCTTTATGATCTTGCACTCCTTCTCAGATTGAATCTGAGTGCAGAATTCAAAGAACACTGAATGAGACTCATCCTTGTGTTTCAAGAATTTTACCCATGTCCAGCGGCTATAATCATCTACGATGACTAATTCATATTTCTTCCCTCTGACAGATGCTGTTTTGACTGGGCCAAACAGATCAATATGCAAGAGTTCTAACGGCCTTGAGGAAGAGACAACATTCTTAGACTTGAATGCAGGTTTGGAGAACTTGCCCTTCTGACATGCTTCACAAAGAGCATCTGATTTGAATTTCAGATTAGGGAGTCCTCTGACCAGATTTAGTTTGTTAATTTGAGAAATCTTTCTCAAACTAGCATGTCCTAATCTTCTGTGCCAGACCCATTGCTCTTCAGAAACAGACATAAGGCAGGTCACCTTCTGCTTCTCAAGATCTGAAAGATCAATCTTATAAAGGTTGTTCTTTCTCTTGCCTGTAAATAGGATTGAGCCATCCTTCTGACTTACAGCCTTGCAAGACTTTTGATTGAAGATCAAATCATAACCACTGTCACTTAATTGACGTATGGACAATAAGTTATGCGTTAATCCTTCTACAAGAAGTACATTAGCTATGGAAGGAGAGTTACCAAGACTTATGGTTCCAGAGCTAATGATTTTGCCCTTCTGGATATCATGGACAGTTCATCTTCTTCTTCTTCAGATTCTGATTCTTCAGGATCTTCTTCTCTAGCCTGAAAAGCGTTAGTGCATTTTTTAACATTAGATTTTAATGCAATAGACTTACCTTTCTTTTGAGGCTCGTTTGCGTCCAGCTCTATTTCATGGCTTCTCAAGGCACTGATAAGCTCTTCCAAAGAAACTTCATTCAGATTCTTTGCAATCTTGAATGCAGTCACCATTGGACCCCATCTTCTGGGTAAGCTTCTGATGATCTTCTTTACATGATCATCCTTGGTGTAGCCTTTATCCAGAACTCTCAATCCAGCAGTCAGAGTTTGAAATCTTGAGAACATCTTCTCAATATCTTCATCATCCTCCATCTTGAAGGCTTCATACTTCTGGATTAGAGCAAGAGCTTTTATCTCTTTGACTTGAGCATTTCCCTCATGGGTCATTTTCAGTGACTCATATATATCATAGGCAGTTTCCCTGTTAGATATCTTCTCATACTCAGCATGAGAGATAGCATTCAGCAAAACAGTCCTACATTAATGATGATTCTTGAAAAGCTTCTTCTGATCATCATCCATTTCTTGCCTGGTAAGCCTTACGCCACTGGCTTTCACTGGATGTTTGTAACCATCCATCAGAAGATCCCATAGTTCACCATCTAGACCAAGAAAGTAACTTTCCAGTTTATCTTTCCAGTATTCAAAGTTTTCACCATCAAATACTGGTGGTCTAGTATAACCATTGTTACCATTATATTGCTCAGCAGAGCCAGATGTAGATGCATATGTATTTGTTGAAATTTCACCAGCCATCTTCTACTAAAGCGTTTTTCTCTTCCTGAATCTTTTCTAAACACGGTTAAGTGCTTGCACCTTAGAACCGGCGCTCTGATGCCAATTGAAGGATAGAAAAACACTTAGAAAGGGGGGGGTTTGAATAAGTGTAGTCTAAAAACTTGGACGATAAAAATAAATTTGCACAGTTATTTTTATCCTGGTTCGTTGTTAACTAAACTATTCCACTCCACCCCCACGGAGTGATTTACCTCACCTGAGGATTTAATCCACTAATCTCAACAGATTACAATGGTTTTCCACTTAGCCCACGACTAAGTCTTCTAGAGTATCCTGATCACAACCTGATCACTCTAGGAACAAATGCTTAGACACAAGCTAAGACTTTCTTAGAGTATCCTGACCACCACGTGATCACTCTAATTACAACTGCTTAGACACAAGCTAAGACTTCCTAGAGTATCCTGATCAACACTTGATCACTCTAGTTACTTACAAATTAATGTAATCAAATAAGAGTATTACAATTTCTTCTGAAAAGCTATAATTACAACAGTGATATTTCTCTTAAAGTTTAAGCTTAATCTCACTAATATATTACAACAGCAATGTAGTGAGCTTTGATGAAGATGAAGTTTCTGAGCTTTGAGTTGAACAGCGTTTCAGCAAGTTTTTCAGAATAAGTTCGTTCAGAATTGATAACCTTGTTTCTCATCAGAACTTCATACTTATAGGCACTTGAGAAGATGACCTTTGGGAGCATTTAATGCTTTGCGTATTCCGTACAGCATTGCATTTAATATTTCACGCTTTTGTCAACTACCTCGAGCCTTGTTCACGCTGTGTCTACTGACGTTGCCTTTAATAGCTTCTAACGTTCCTTTTGTCAGTCAGCGTAGCCTGCCACCTGTACTTGCTTCTGATCTGATGTTTGTGCATACAACGTTTGAATATCATCAGAGTCAAACAGCTTGGTGCAAAGCATCTTCTTGTCTTCTGACCTTGAAGTGCTTCTGAGCGTGATACCATGAGAACTTCAGTGCTTCTGCTTCTGAACTCAAGTTCTTCTGATGCTTCCATAGACCCATGTTCTGATTCTGCCTTGACCATCTTCTGATGTCTTGCCAGACCATGTTCTGATGTTGCATTGTTGAACCTTCTGAGTCAAAGCTTCTGAGCGCTGATTTATGCATACTCTTTATATATTTCCTGAAAGGGAAATTGCAATGTATTAGAGTACCACATTATCTCACACAAAATTCATATCCTTGTTATCATCAAAACTAAGAATATTGATCAGAACAAATCTTGTTCTAACAGAATTTGGGAAACAAAATCCATAAAAGCTAAAACTTAATATGCTAGATTGGGGAGAAAGTGAAGAAGAACAACTCGAGTCTCCTCAAAGTGAAGAAGAAAATGGAATTACTAAAGGTGCAGAAGAAATAGGCTCTTCTTCAAGTCAGTCAAAAGGAAAGGCTCAAGAAGAAGGAAGAATGAGAAGACCACCAGTATGGATGCAAGATTATGAGAGTGGTGAAGGACTTTCTGACGAAGAATAGGCACAAAATCTTGTGATGCTTACTGTAAAAAATGATCCAACATCACTTGAAGAAGCTGTCAAAAGTGAGAAAAGGAGGGCTGCAATGAATAAAAAGATACAGGCAATAGAAAATAATAATATTTGGGAGTTGACTAACCTACCAACAGGTGCAAAAATATTGGGCTGAAATGGATATTTAAAACAAAGTTGAATGAGAATGGAGAGGTTGAGAAGTATAAGGTTAGACTTGAGACCAAAGGGTACTCTAAAAAATATGGATTTGACTACACTGAAGTATTTGGACCAGTGTCTAGATGGGATACCATTTGAATGGTAATTGCTCTTGTTGCCCAAAAGAGATGGAATGTGTACCAACTAGATGTAAAAAAGCACTTTTTTGCACTGAGAGTTGAATGAAGAAGTTTTTGTTGATCAACCACAAGGTTATGTGAAAAGGGTGACGATTTGAAGGAGTGCATATTAAAAAGGGCATTTGTAATACGGTGAACTGACTTTTATTTTTAAAGCAAGCAATGTTGCGGTAAGCATGAGTCGCCACCGACTTTTATTTTGTCCAATGTTAGGAAAGGTAAAAAGTACAGAAAAAGACCTTTTGAAAAGAAAACGGGCTCGGGGGGTAAGTTATGAAAAGAGAAGGTGTAAGCACCCTTTTCATCCGTAGTTGTCTACGGGCTCTTAATTTGCTTAGCTCATGTTTGTTTGTTTATTTTGAAAAGGGACATAAGGACTTTAGCGTAAATGCGTAGCCTTAGTTTTTTGAAAGAGTATTGAAAAGATATTTTTAATTGAGCTAGGCATATTAAGAGCACTACCCTAAATTGTTGGTCTTTTTCTATGCTTTTTAAAGTTCCTAGGACTATCCATACTATATAGAAGTAGGTAGTCCTTGTTTATATTGGACGTGTGGGTCATCGAGGTCGTTTGAAGGCAACAAGTAGATGTACCTTTAGCAAGTTCGAAGGGACGATCGTCACTTTTTCGTAGGCAACAATCGAGGGTCATCGAGGGACTTAGTGACGATTTTATATTTGAGGGACCTTTGCTAATGGGTACCTCTACATTTCGAGGGACACGACCTTATATTCGAAGGCAACCAAGAGAGGCGCACCTTAAGGGTGAGTGTGTGCACCAAACATGTGTGTTGGATTCGAATATTTAATCTTAGTTGGTGATCTACGATTAATTTTAATCTTCTCATGCAATCCTATTAGCCATACATCTAAACAGTTAATATTTACAGAAATTAAAATGCGGAAGGTAAATGTCCTACGCTATTACAAGGCTTTGGGAGAGTTACATAATCGGGGAGTGCGGAAAATAAAGGTGCAGAAATTAAAATCCTAATTAAAACTGTTACAAACCCAAATAAAATGAAAATGATAAATATACAAAAAGTTTGTAAATGTCCGTAAAATCCCGAAGGTCTCAAGCGTAGTACCTCACAAAAAATTAAGAAAGTGTTAAAAATTATATATGAATAATAGAAAAAATATAAACAAATATTGACTAAGAAATAAAAAAAATCTAAAGATGAACCTATTAAATTGTAAAAGGATAATTAAAATTAAAACAAATTATGCTTGTGTAACTTAACCTTTTATTAAAATTTATTAATTTTAAAATACTAAAAAATTAACTAGAAATAAATCCTATTAATTTGCAATTAATAAATAAAAAAAATTGAAGATGAACAAATTTGGGACGGTGCATCTCTCTTTCTCCATTTTATTCTTTGACTTTTCAAATGAAAGGATTATCCACTAAGCACTTGACACGTGGCACAAATAATATAATTAAAAAAATGATAAACCATTAATTAGAAACAAAAGCAACATATTAAACATTATACAGACCCAAATAACCATGGTCTCTCGTTTCTATCTCTCAAATAATTCATTTCATTTTTTAAAACCAAAAAAAAAACAAACTTCATCTTTCTCTGTTAACAAAACCAAATCCAATAGATCAATTTCTTTCCACCTTCAAAACAAATAAAGCATAAAGGAAAACATGAAAACATATGAATTCAAAACAAATAAAGGAAAAAAGTTTACCAAATCGAAAACAATGACGGTGGCCGAATGAATCTCGCGAAGGCCCGGGTAATTTTGCGATGCTGGTATTTTCAGCGTGGAGCGATGGTCGAATGGTGTTTCGGCGGCGGCTGCAGGTGAACGGATTCAATCGGGCTTGACAGACGGTAGGGGCTGTTTCGTTGTTGTTTCCGGCGGCTATGCTTTGGAGCGGTTTGGTTCTCCATTTCTTGTATCCTTTTCTTCCTTCACTGTAAAAACGAGAACAACAAACACAAATGATGATAGTAATTATTTTATGGAAAATATTTACAAGTTTACAAATAGTGAAATTTGGTTTTATCTTTCTGTTTGTGAATTGATTGATTTTTTTTAGGTTCATGAATAAGCTTTCTTTTTGCTGAGATTTTGTTGTTGGATTGAATATGGAAAATCACTGGTTATTGTATTACTATATGTAGAATGATGATGGTTAGAAATGGGCATGGCCCTATTGATTGTTCATGGTGATCGTATTGGTTAATGATTATAGATGAAAAAGGTTTTGGGTGACAGAAAAGAAGGTTGGTTTCTACGTGAATCGGTTAGGGAAGGTGGAGATAAGGGTTCGATTGTTAGTTACAAAACAGATCTAAAAGATGTGTGTACTGTACGTGAATGAGTTTAGAAAATAGGGTTGGATCCTCTATTTATATTAACTTTTAGGTTAAATAAAAAAGGTAATGATCAAATAATTAAACCATATAATCAAAAAATTAAAATCAATATTCAATTTGATTTCAATTCTTAACATATTAGATAAGTTATATTGATTCATTCCTAAAAATTAAAAATTATTCTAAAAATGTAACATTTTTAAAAAATGAACAAATCTTTTTTATATATTTTTTATTTTATAATTTTTTGATATTTTCTATGAATAAAATGGAAAAAGTGAAAAATAATGTTTTAAAAAAATCTAATTAATAAAATACGAAAATTAATTAAAAATAATAGAAAAATACAATTTTGTGATTTTTTTTTTAAATAATTTAAACAAAAAATAAAGTTAGTAACAAATAAAAGGGAAAAATGTCAATAGTGGGATTCGAACTCGGGACTGTATACCTGTAAACCTTACCTCCTTACCAATTATGCCATGTCACTTAATTGAAATAAAATGACATATGTGATTATATGAGGGCAAATTTTGGGGTATGACAGCATTGTATGGTCTTAAACAAGAACCACAAGTATGGTACAGTCGCATTGAATCCTATTTCACCAAGGAAGGGTTCGAGAGATGTCCATATGAGCACACTTTGTTTGTGAAGCTTAGTCAAAAAGGTAATATTCTCATTATTAGTCTTTATGTTGATGATTTAATATTTACCCGTAATGATGAGAACATGTTTAAGGAGTTTAAGAAATCTATGAAAAAGGAATTTAATATGCCAGACCTTGGTAAAATGCATTATTTTCTCGGAGTTGAAGTAATTCCAAATGAGGAAGGAATTTTTATTTGTCAAAGAAAATATGTTCTGGAATTGTTAGAAAGGTTTGGCATGGAGAAGAGTAATTTGTCAAGAAACCATATTGCTCCTGGATGCAAGCTAACTAAAGATGAAAATTGTGTGAAGGTGGATGCTACAAAATATAAGCAGATTGTTGGTTTTCAAATGTATTTAGCAGCCATAAGACCTGATCTAATGCATGTGTTAAGCCTAATAAGCAGGTTCATGATTTGTCCTACTGAGTTACATATGCAGGCTATAAAAAGAATTCTCAGATATATCAATGGTACAATAAATTTGGGAATTATGTATAAGAGGTATGGAATTGAAAAGCTTGAGGCCTACACCGATAGTGATTATGCAGGTGATTTGGATGATCGAAATAGTACTTCTGGATATGTTTTCTTGCTTAGTTCAGGTGTTATCTCATGGTCTTCTAAAAAACAACCAGTGGTGACTTTATCTACCACTGAAGCATAATTTATTGCAGCAACCTCTTGTGCTTGTCAAGGTGGTTGGATGCGAAGAATTCTAGAGAAACTTGGTCATGCTCAACATGGAAGCACCATTGTGTACTGTGATAACAACTCAACAATAAAGCTTTCAAAGAGCCCGGTGTTGCACGGTCAAAGTAAACATATTGACGTTTCCACTTCCTTCGTGATCTTATAAAAGATGGAACATTAGAGCTAGTTCATTGCAATTCTCAGCATCAAATAGCAGATATCATGACAAGGCCATTAAAATTTGAAGCATTTGAGAGCTGCTAGGACTACTGGGAATGTGTTTTATGCCTGATGTAAATTGATAGCAATTAGTGCTATTAGTTTAAGGGAGGGAATGTTGAAAGTGCTTAGCTTAGGTGTCATATTTTATTAGTATTTATTTTTGTTAATAATTCCTACTAATTAGGAGTACTGATAGGATTGAATTGGTCTTCCCATGACTCACATGTGTATGTTAGTGGGGTGAGTTAGGTTAATTTCTTTTTATTTGGAAGGCTTTATAAGCCCCTGATTGCACTTTAATAATAAGAAACATTTTTACTCTAATAGGATTAAGAAATTTTTTGCTTATTAGTTAGGCAATTCAATCCAATGTGGATTTGGCTTTGGTCGAATCCAAAAGACATGATTTTCTTTTGTTAATACATTTTTTTTAGTATTCTTTACCCGGTGGATATTGTGACTAACTTTCTATTTAACAATTTAGATTTGCACCTTTTTCTTTTTTACTATTCCCTTCGCTCACAATCGATGTCATCTTTGTAATTTTCACACATTTAAAAAAATATTAATTATGTTGATTTTAATGATAAAACGAATATCATTTACTAAAATAACATTATATATAATTGATAGTGGAGTTGTTATATAAATTAAAATACAATAAATAAGAGTAAGTTAGTGGAAATAAATAATAAATATCACATTGATATTCTAAAAGGAAAAATAATTTAAAACATATAAAAATTGGAAAGAAAATACCTATGGTAAGACGGAGAGAGTAAGTTTTACTTTCTTTGGACTTTCTGATAAGATTTTTAATGAGGAAAATATTGTTAATGGTTTGTTCTCATGGATTTTGGTCTAAAGTTTATTTATCCTTATTGTATAAAAATAATTAGTAAACCACCGGAAATGATAGGTGATAGTCGTGGAATGCTAACGAAGGTGAGATATCATATCATCGTATAATGATTCTACACTCTGACTTAGTTATTTCAAAATTTGTTCATCTAGTTATTTGATCTATTCATTTTTGATGATGTAACATCAAATATTTTGGATTTTACCTTCATTTAAAATTTTCCATGCTTCGTTTTAGTTTCCATTAAAATTCAACTTTAATTTACTACGGTGACCGTTTGACGAACTTTAAATAAGTACTTTTTAGTAATAAATTTTGAACATTTATGGTCCATTTGTTTTGGGTTTTTTTAAAAATAATTTTTATAGTGTTACATAGGACTTATTTGTTTTGTTTATTTTAAAATAATTTTTATAATGTTATGTAATTTTGTGAAAAAATTTTTTGCAAAGAAACTTTTCATAAAAGTTTCAAATGAAAATTTTGTTTAAATAATTATTCTTAATATGTGGTTTTAGGTATTTCATCTAGTTATGAAAAAAATTTGGATATCAAAATTTTAAAAAATCACTTAATTTTGAAGATATTTCAAATAGAATTTAATAAAACTTATTTTTAAAATACAACTTTTTTAAAAAATTATAATTTTGACTAAGTTTTGATCTTCAATAATGTGTGATTATGTTATTGGATGTCAAAATTAGTGTTTCATTTTTTAAAAAAAAACGAATATAATTTTTTTTTAATATTTTGAAAAACAGTTTTGGAAAATCTATTTTCAAAAATATAAAAAAAATCTATTTTTTTAAAGCTGAAACAAACAGATTCATAATTTTATGAAACTTTTTTTTACAAAGAAACTTTTTATAAAAGTTTCAAATGAAAATTTTGTTTGAATAGTTATTTTTATAATGTGATTTTGGATATCTCATCTATTTATGGGAAAAAAATTAGGATATCGAAATTTCAAAAAATTACTTAATTTTGAAGTTATTTCAAATAGATTTTCATAAAAATCATTTTTGAAATACAACTTTTTAATAAATTACGATTTTGACTAAGTTTTGGTCTTGAATAATGTATGTTTATGTTATAAGATGTCAAAATCATTTTAGAAAAAATGAATATAAAAAAACTTGTAATATTTTAAAAAAACGGTTTTGAAAAATCTATTTTCAAAATTATAAAGAAAATATCCATTTTAAAACTGAAACAAACAGGCACTAAAATTTTTTGTTGTTGTATGGTGTACTGAGTGTTGCATTTTTCAGATAAACCCAAAATGTGGTCATAAAATTGGGATTAATAATAACAATAATTTCCAAAACAAATTTGACATGTAGTCAATTTGAATAACTTGGAAAATGAAATAATTCAAATTATGATAATCAAGTAATTTCATCTTATTTTTCTAAGAGTTGAATACAAAAGATGAAGCAGTCACACCCTTTCTTATTATGATTTTATGTATTATTCTCATCCAAATACAGCAACTAATTCATTATTCAGTTTGTAATTGAAGGTATTGGACTAGGAGTTTTATTGGTTGATGTTGGTGGAAGGTGTCTACATGCACAATGGTGGGCAACACATACGATCAGTGGGGGTGGACAGGGAAATCTTTGTCTAATACAATCTAGAGGTGTGTTACAGTTTGAGTCTAACTCCTCTGTCACTCTCATGGCCTGCGATTCCATATACATATCTACATACACAAATGATACAAGAAAATAAGAATAATGTTGTATAAAACAAATATGAACAAGTTTATTGGCATACGAAGTGAAAAATAAAAAGACAATACATCAAAAAAATTCCAATAATAAATTAAGTTTAGACCTGATACAAGGATTAAAAATGCCAACAAAAATGCCAATTTCACAGAAGAATTTCTTGAAGTCTCCATTTTTTTTCATTGAATATGTTACTTAGAAGCATGTTTATATAGACTTGGTGAACTCATCTTTAACATTAAATATCATTGATTGATGCATATGAAAGAAAGTGTAAAAAGACTAAATAAGATTTACTACACTTTAAATATTTTAATATATGCATGTTGAAATAGACTTGAATTATAAAATATTATATTTAAAACTTTTCCTAAAAAATAATTATATCATATGTATATAAAAACTATAAAATTTCAAAATTAATTAAAATATAGTCAAACGGTGCTCTCACTTTTAATTTTAAATAATTCTTAAAAATAAAAAACATTCAGCATATATGATTTTAGAAGGAAAAGCTACATAGCTTTAATTAAAATATGTTCTTTAGAGTTTTTCATGTTTTGAGATGCATGCAATAAAATAAATTTAAATTAATGATATATTATATTTACGACATATACATTTTTGACACGTATTTTTAACATATATGATGATGTTTAAGATATAGTCAAACGGTGCTTTCACTTTTAATTTTAAAAAATTCTAAAGAAATATCCATCATATATAATTTTAGAAGGAAAAAATTACATTTTTTTATTAAAATGTGAACAATAGGGTTATTCATATCAATAAGATGGGAACACGTGTGCTTATAATATATATTAAAGTAAAAAAGTTTGAATTAAATAAATACTAAATATTATATTCATGACTTATACATTTTTATGCATGTATTTATAAGGAATTCTTGCATGGAAACACAACTAAATTCATATTTATAAACACATCTAATAAGAAGAGAGGAAAATTTTAATTTATTTTAATTATAATTTCTTTTTTAATTAAATGTATGGGATGGAATGGTTCTGATAATAAAGGAGAGACAATTTTCTATATATTATTTAATTAATTTAAAATTTATGATCAATTGTGTGTAAGAATATTTTTTATAGTTGTGTCTACCGAAGAATTTTCGTGTATTTTTTTTTGGTTGGAATGAGGGCCTAGGCCCAAAAGAAAACACAACTACACAAAAGCAATTAGTGCTATTAGTTTAAGGGAGGGAATGTTGAAAGTGCTTAGCTTAGGTGTCATATTTTAGTAGTATTTATTTTTGTTAATAATTCCTACTAATTAGGAGTACTGATAGGATTGAATTGGTCTTCCCATGACTCACATGTGTATGTTAGTGGGGTGAGTTAGGTTAATTTCTTTTTATTTGTAAGGCTTTATAAGCCCCTGATTGCACTTTAATAGTAAGAAACATTTTTACTCTAATAGGATTAAGAAATTTTTTGCTTATTAGTTAGGCAATTCAATCCAATGTGGATTTGGCTTTGGTCGAATCCAAAAGACATGATTTTCTTTTGTTAATACATTTTTTTTAGTATTCTTTACCCGGTGGATATTGTGACTAACTTTCTATTTAACAATTTAGATTTGCACCTTTTTCTTTTTTACTATTCCCTTCGCTCACAATCGATGTCATCTTTGTAATTTTCACACATTTAAAAAAATATTAATTATGTTGATTTTAATGATAAAACGAATATCATTTACTAAAATAACATTATATATAATTGATAGTGGAGTTGTTATATGAATTAAAATACAATAAATAAGAGTAAGTTAGTGGAAATAAATAATAAATATCACATTGATATTCTAAAAGGAAAAATAATTTAAAACATATAAAAGTGGAAAGAAAATACCTATGGTAAGACGGAGAGAGTAAGTTTTACTTTCTTTGGACTTTCTGATAAGATTTTATAGTGTTACATAGGACTTATTTGTTTTGTTTTTTTTTTTAAAATAATTTTTATAATGTTATGTAATTTTGTGAAAATTTTTTTAGCAAAGAAACTTTTCATAAAAGTTTCAAATGAAAATTTTGTTTAAATAATTATTCTTAATATGTGGTTTTAGGTATTTCATCTAGTTATGAAAAAAATTTGGATATCAAAATTTTAAAAAATCACTTAATTTTGAAGATATTTCAAATACAATTTTATAAAAATTATTTTTAAATTACAACTTTTTTTAAAAATTGTAATTTTGACTAAGTTTTGATCTTCAATAATGTGTGATTATGTTATTGGATGTAATATCCTATGTAATATCCTATTTATTTCTTTGTACCCTTAATTAGACATAAGGAATTGTTTGGCTTAGGCAAAATCTCTCTCTTCATTGTGAACAAAACAGATTTTGTGAGGGCATAAGGATAGAAACATGGAAAAGAAGAGGAGAGAAAGAAGACCACTCCAAGAACTCCAATCCTTGGATGTCCAAGAACCTATTCCGAAGTTCTGATTTTCGTTCAAATCTCCCTTGCTCCAGCTCTACTTCTTCAATCTAAGGTGAGTCCCTAGATAGAAAATGGGGATTTGATTCAATTGGGGACTTTTGGGGTTTAAGGGTTTTGAGAGATTATGTCCAAAATTCTTGCTAATAACATGTTTTAATGTGGTTTATCACTTGTTTATACATTGTACTGGCTGGATGTACCCTTAATTCGTGCATACAGGTGGATTTAAGGGGTTAGGGTACCCCAGGACAGAACTGATGAGTTCTGTGTTTTTCTGCATCTGCTATGGTCCGCTGAGTGGACTAAGGCCGCTGAGCGGATACTGAGCATTTTTCCAGAAATTCACAATCCCGCTGAGCAGACCCACCTAGGCCGCTAAGCGGAGGATGCTGTTTGTAGAAAATAATTATCGCGAGGTCGCTAAGCGACGCGAGGCCGCTAAGCGGAGGAACAGTTGGGGCTCGCCACTGGAAAGCCCTCTTACAGCCCGCTAAGCGGCCAGTGTTGAGCAGAATTTTATTTTTCTTTCCCTGAGAGAAGTTTTGGGTTTCTAATGGTAACCAAACTCCTCCTTAATCATTAGTACAATTATGTACGTTTGATGTGTGATGTTTTATGACACGCATTGTCTTTATTTTCCATTCAACTGCTTACGTGAAATGTTATGCGTAATAGTGAATATGTTTATTCTATAGTTCTTGTCTATTCAATGTGATTAATTCTGAATACTATGATAAGAACAAGTATGGAAATATGTTGATATCCAAATTTTTTGGTTAAACATTCGGATTGGTTTGGTTTATGACCTTACGCTTGTTGTATGTACGTATGCTTGAATCGAAGTGGCCGGTGGCTAGATTGGGATATACCTCTTACTATGAAGTCAAGGTATTTTCCCGGGCCATGGAGTCCGTAGAATAGTCCGATGATGTGATCATAGGTCGCGCACCTGAGCTACCGTTGCGGTGTGCTTGTGAGTTTCCGTACGGGGTTTTACTCACTTGGCGTTAACACACTTGCGTGCTCGGTATGGTGGGATTATGTGGCCACGTAGGCCAATACATTTTCGGTAACTCACCTCTAGTGAAGTCATGTAGACTACTACTAGGCTTTCGCCCGGTGGGCTCATGCGTCAAGATGGCGGTTCGGTACTTGGTGTGAACACACGAGCGTACGGGTAGTTACCGGGGCAATGACGCCATTTAGGCTAATGTCATCTCGCGGCCAAATAGGCTTGTGCAAACCTGCTTAACTACTCTTGCAGTGTGCTTGTACGAGTCACTTGACAATATGCATGGGTGAACTCATCGAGGGTGCGTTCATTCTATAATCTAGCCGAGGTTTGTGACACTTCTGGATTCCCCGTACACGGGTATGGGTTTTGGCATACTTGTTTGTTGATATGCTTGCGTATTTGTATAAGATGAGTCCAATGGTGGATGAATCACTTGTTTACTCCGAACTTGTACCGGATGTGAGGATAAACCCTGAATCAATGGTGGATTCGGTTTTATGCATGCACCTTTTAGATCCGAGTGGACTAATAGGATAGGTGGACTCACTGAGATTTAGTAATCTCATCCCATTCCAATTCTATCTTTTTCAGGTGGTTCAAGGCAAGATCGTGGCAAGGGCAAGGCGGATTAGTCCTTTGGCGTTGTTACTAGACCTTATCTTTTGTTCGCTTTTTATGCTTTTGTAGTACCTTGTTGGATATTGTACTATTTTGGATGTATTATCATTTTGGCCGTGATACATTCGGCTTTTGTACTTCGTGCTTGTGATGTTTTCATTATCTTTCCGCTGCGACATTATGTAATTGTTGTCTTTATGAAACCATATTTAATACTTTATGCATATTATTCTAGACATATATGTGTGGGGTGTTACAGTTGGTATCAGAGCAGGTCGATTCTCGGCTTTGCTAAAGACACATCATAATGCAGTACAATTCTGCCTCATATGTGTATAGCCGGCATGATTCCGTATGTCTTACCTATGGCATTGAGCCTGATCAACTTAATTCTGTGTGTAGGACAGACAGGGAGATGGCTGAGCAACGCAGAGGTCCCGGAAGGCCTAGAACTAGGAATGTGGAACCCGAGCAAGCAGCTGGGAATGCAGGCGTACCTTGGCAACAGATAATGCAACAGATGCAGCAGCAGAATCAGATGATGATGCAGATGATGCAAGGTATGCAGGGACAACAACCTCCTGCTCCAGTTCCTGTTCCACAAGCTCCAGCAGGGCCAGATTTTCGTGCTTTCTTCAGAATGGATCCTCCAGAGTTTGCAGGTGGCTTAGACCCGATGGTAGCTCATGATTGGTTGGCTAGTATGGAAAGGATATTCCAGGCAATCCAGTGTAACAAAGAGGAGAAAGTAATCTTTGCTACACAAAAGATGAAAGGACCGGCTCTTAGGTGGTGGAATATCGCATCTACCTATTTCACTACCCAGGAGATCCCTAAGGACTGGCATCATTTCAAGGCGGCATTTTTGGAGAAGTACTTTCCTAACAGTGTTCGGACCCATAGAGAAAGAGAGTTCCAGAACTTTAAGCAAGGCAACTTGTCAGTTTCTGAGTATGCTGAGAAGTTTGAAGATATGGCTGATTACTCACGACAGGCTTTTTATGCTCCTGATGAGTTATGGAAGATTGATCAATTCTTGATGGGTTTGAGGGCCGACATTGCTCATAGTGTGTCCCAGAGGGAGTTCACTACTTATGCTGAATGTTTGAGGCAGTGCTATGTTGCCGAAAACAGCTTGAAGAGAGTTCAAGAAGAAAGGAACCAAAATAGGACTAACTTTAGAGATCAAGGAAGATCTACTCAACACTTGAGGCCCCGCATTTCTCCATCAAAGAAGAAACAAGGCCCTGGCGACCAATCCTCTCGACCTCCTTTTTGTGACAAGTGTAGGAGGAGGCATACCGGAGATTGCAGGTTCACTCCAGTTACTTGTTTCGAATGCGGAGAGCAGGGTCACATGTCTCCGTGTTGTCCTAGAAAGAAGAAGGCTCCTGAGACGACTACAGGACGTGTGTACACCTTAGATGCGAGAAAGGATAAGGGGAACAACAATCTCATCGCAAGTAATTGTTATGTAAACAATCAACCCGTATGTGTTTTAGTTGATTGTGGAGCTACTCATTCTTTTGTTTCAACCGAATGTGTTTGTCGACTTGGTTTGGAAGTTACTCCATTACCCTATCCTATGGTCATTTCTTCGGCGACCGATGATGCGGTGGAAGCCCGACTGATTTGTAAGGATTATTCAGTATCTTTTAATGGTCTTGACTTTCTGATTGATCTAATTTGCTTACCCCTCAAGAGACTTGACGTCATTCTTGGAATGGATTGGTTATCTCTTAATTCGGTGTATATTGGTTGTAAGGAAAAGGCCATATTCATTCCGGCAGAAGAGACTTCCTCCGATGATGCAATTACCAAGTTGATAGAAGGTACGATCAACGCGGTTAACTATCTCTTTTCCCAAGAAAGATCTTTTCTTTTAGTTCTTTCCAAGGAACCATCTGTAAGAATGGCATTGTCAGAGATTCCAGTGGTGTGCGAATTTCCTGATGTGTTTCCTGAGGATATCACTTCTCTTCCTCCAGAAAGGGAAGCGGAATTCTCCATCGATCTTGTCCCTGGTACTTCCCCAGTTTCCATCACTCCATATAGGATGTCTCCTATTGAACTCAGAGAACTGAAGAACCAGTTAGAAGAACTTTTAGCTAAGCATTTTATTCAGCCCAGTGTTTCTCCATGGGGAGCTCCTGTTATTTTGGTAAAGAAGAAAGACGGAAGTATGCGCTTGTGCATCGATTATCGTCAGCTGAATAAAGTTACTATAAAGAACAAATACCCCTTACCACGAATTGATGACCTCCTAGATCAGTTGAAAGGAGCCAGTGTGTTCTCGAAGATTGATCTCAGGTCAGGGTATCGTCAGATTCGGGTAAAGAGCTCAGATGTGCCTAAGACTGCATTCAGGACTCGGTATGGACATTACGAGTTTTTGGTTATGCCTTTCGGTGTGACTAATGCTCCGGCGGTTTTCATGGATTACATGAATCGAATCTTTCAACCATACCTGGATCAGTTCGTGGTGATCTTCTTCGATGATATCTTGGTATATTCTCGTTCTCCCGAGGAACATGAAGAGCATTTGCGGATTGTGTTGTCTACTCTTCGAGAGAAACGATTGTACGCGAAGTTCAGTAAGTGTGAATTTTGGCTATCCGAAGTAAGTTTTCTTGGTCACGTCATCTCTGGGGGAGGCGTGGCAGTGGACCCTTCTAAAGTAGAAGCGGTGGTGAATTGGGATCGACCAAAGAGTGTGACAGAATTCAGAAGCTTCCTAGGGTTGGCAGGCTATTATCGGAGATTTATTATGGGATTTGCTAAGTTAGCACTACCATTGACAAAGCTCACTCGAAAGGAAGTTGCCTTTGAATGGGATTTCGAATGTGAACAGAGTTTTCATAAGCTTAAGAGGAAGTTGACTACTGCACCCGTATTAGTAATTCCAGACCCAAATCGGTCTTATGAAGTATTCTGTGATGCTTCTAAGAAGGGCTTGGGTGGGGTATTGATGCAAGACGGTCAAGTTGTGGCTTATGCATCCCGACAATTGAGACCTCATGAAGAAAACTATCCTACCCATGATCTGGAACTTGCTGCAATAGTCTTTGCACTCAAGGTATGGCGTCACTACTTGTATGGAGTTCACTTTGAGATGTTCAGTGATCATAAAAGCTTGAAGTACCTTTTTGATCAGAAAGAGTTGAACATGCGACAAAGGAGATGGATGGAGTATCTTAAAGACTATGATTTCGAATTGAAATACCATCCAGGAAAAGCTAATAAAGTAGCAGATGCCTTAAGTAGGAAGGAATTTCGGATTGCAGAGTTGATGATGTTAGAGTATGGATTATTAGAGAAGTTTCGAAATCTCAACCTCCAGTTCGATTGGACACCCAATGGTGTACTAATTAGTAACTTGAGTATTCAGAACGAACTGCGAGAGAGGATTCAAGTGGCTCAAGGATATGACGAGCAATTGCAAACAAGTGAGAACATGCCTGACTTCACTAGAGCACCCGACGGAATCCTTTTGTTTAAGAAAAGGATGTGTATACCAAATGATTTGGAACTGAAGCGTTTGATTCTTGATGATGCCCACAAGAGTAAATTTTCTATTCATCCTGGATCGACCAAAATGTATCAAGATTTGAAGAAAGACTTTTGGTGGTCAGGAATGAAGAAAGAGATTGCAGAATATGTGGCACAGTGTCCTGTCTGCCAACAGGTTAAGATTGAACATCAGCGACCAGGCGGAATGTTGCAGCCGTTGGAGATACCTGTGTGGAAGTGGGATTCTATCTCCATGGACTTCATTGTGGGATTACCTCGTGCTCGAGGCGGATATGATTCTATATGGGTAATAGTGGACAGGTTGACTAAGTCTGCTAACTTTTTGCCTGTAAAGACGACTCACAAGGTGATACACCTCGCGAGACTTTTCATAGCGGAGATTGTACGATTGCATGGTGTGCCATCCAGTATAGTGTCTGACCGAGATCCAAAGTTCACTTCAAAATTCTGGAAGGCGTTCCATAAGGAAATGGGGACTAGGCTGGATATGAGTACTTCTAATCATCCTCAAACTGACGGACAAATGGAAAGAACCATTCAGACGATTGAAGATATGTTAAGAGCTTGTATTCTGGAAGAAGGTGGGAGTTGGAAAGATCATTTACCCTTGGTAGAGTTCGCATATAATAACAGTTACCATGCCAGTTTGGGTATGGCTCCCTTTGAGGCTCTATATGGGAGAAAGTGTCGGTCTCCTGTGTGTTGGGCTGAAGTGGGAGAAAAGAGTATTCTTGGACCGGAAATTATACAAGAGACCACTGAGAAGGTCAAAGTGATTCAAGATAACCTTAAGAAAGCTCAAGACCGACAGAAAAATTATGCGGACAAGCGAAGGAGGCCTTTGGAATTCAATGTTGGAGACCACGTATATTTGAAGGTTACCCCGAGATTAAGATTGGGAGGACCGTTCAAAATGCGCAAGCTTAGTCCGAGATATGTGGGACCATACCAGATTTTGAGTCGGGTGGGCGAAGTGGCTTATCAGTTGGCATTGCCACCTTCACTATCCGGGCTGCATGATGTGTTCCACGTATCTCAACTCCGAAGGTTCGTGCCTGACGCTTTTCACCCTATCCTCCCAGATTCTGTTGAAGTAGAACCAGATCTCTCCTATGATCCCCAACCATGCGGTATTTTGGAGTATGCTAGCAAGTCCCTGAGGAACAAAGAGATACCTCTCGTAAAAGTGTTGTGGGATGAGACGCGTCCTGAGGAAGCTACGTGGGAGCTTGAGTCAGAGATGCGGGAGTCCTACCCTCAATTGTTCTGGTGAGTTTTCGAATTCGAGGACGAATTCTAATTAAGGGGGGGGGGGGGAGAATGTAATATCCTATTTATTTCTTTTAGAATAAATGGTAATGACATTGGTTGAGATGGAACTAAATGGCATAATGGATATTAAGATTTAGTAGAAGGGCATCTTAGTCTTTGTACCCTTAATTAGACATAAGGAATTGTTTGGCTTAGGCAAAATCTCTCTCTTCATTGTGAACAAAACAGATTTTGTGAGGGCAAAAGGATAGAAACGTGGAAAAGAAGAGGAGAGAAAGAAGACCACTCCAAGAACTCCAATCCTTGCATGTCCAAGAACTTATTCCGAAGTTCTGATTTTCGTTCAAATCTCCCTTGCTCCAGCTCTACTTCTTCAATCTAAGGTGAGTCCCTAGATAGAAAATAGGGTTTTGGTTCAATTGGGGACTTTTGGGGTTTAAGGGTTTTAAGAGATTATGTCCAAAATTCTTGCTAATAACATGTTTTAATGTGGTTTATCACTTGTTTATACATTGTACTGGCTGGATGTACCCTTAATTCGTGCATACAGGTGGATTTAAGGGGTTAGGGTACCCCAGGACAGAACTGATGAGTTCTGCGTTTTTCTGCATCTGCTATGGTCCGTTGAGCGGACTAAGGCCGCTGAGCGGATACTGAGCATTTTTCCAGAAATTCGCAATCCCGCTGAGCGGACCCACCTTGGCCGCTAAGCGGAGGATGCTGTTTGTAGAAAATAATTATCGCGAGGCCGCTAAGCGACGCGAGGCCGCTAAGCGGAGGAACAGTTGGGGCTCGCCACTCGAAAGCCCGCTTACAGCCCGCTAAGTGGCCAGTGCTGAGCCGAATTTTATTTTCTTTCCCTGAGAGCAGTTTTGGGTTCCTAATGGTAACCAAACTCCTCCTTAATCATTAGTACAATTATGTACGTTTGATGTGTGATGTTTTATGACACGCATTGTCTTTATTTTCCATTCAACTGCTTACGTGAAATGTTATGCGTAATAGTGAATATGTTTATTCTATAGTTCTTGTCTATTCAATGTGATTAATTCTGAATACTATGATGAGAACAAGTATGGAAATATGTTGATATCCAAATGTTTTGGTTAAACATTCGGATTGGTTTGGTTTATGACCTTACGCTTGTTGTATGTACGTATGCTTGAATCGAAGTGGCCGGTGGCTAGATTGGGATATACCTCTTACTATGAAGTCAAGGTATTTTCCCGGGCCATGGAGTCCGTAGAATAGTCCGATGATGTGATCATAGGTCGCGCACCTGAGCTACCGTTGCGGTGTGCTTGTGAGTTTCCGTACGGGGTTTTACTCACTTGGCGTTAACACACTTGCGTGCTCGGTATGGTGGGATTATGTGGCCACGTAGGCCAATACATTTTCGGTAACTCACCTCTAGTGAAGTCATGTAGACTACTACTAGGCTTTCGCCCGGTGGGCTCATGCGTCAAGATGGCGGTTCGGTACTTGGTGTGAACACACGAGCGTACGGGTAGTTACCGGGGCAATGACGCCATTTAGGCTAATGTCATCTCGCGGCCAAATAGGCTTGTGCGAACCTGCTTAACTACTCTTGCAGTGTGCTTGTACGAGTCACTTGACAATATGCATGGGTGAAATCATCGAGGGTGCGTTCATTCTATAATCTAGCCGAGGTTTGTGACACTTCTGGATTCCCCGTACACGGGTATGGGTTTTAGCATACTTGTTTGTTGATATGCTTGTGTATTTGTATAAGATGAGTCCAATGGTGGATGAATCACTTGTTTACTCCGTACTTGTACCGGATGTGAGGATAAACCCTGAATCAATGGTGGACTCGGTTTTATGCATGCACCTTTTAGATCCGAGTGGACTAATAGGATAGGTGGACTCACTGAGATTTAGTAATCTCATCCCATTCCAATTCTATCTTTTTCAGGTGGTTCAAGGCAAGATCGTGGCAAGGGCAAGGCGGATTAGTCCTTTGGCGTTGTTACTAGACCTTATCTTTTGTTCGCTTTTTATGCTTTTGTAGTACCTTGTTGGATATTGTACTATTTTGGATGTATTATCATTTTGGCCATGATACATTCGGCTTTTGTACTTCGTGCTTGTGATGTTTTCATTATCTTTCCGGTGCAACATTATGTAATTGTTGTCTTTATGAAACCATATTTAATACTTTATGCATATTATTCTAGACATATATGTGTGGGGTGTTACAGTTGGTATCAGAGCAGGTCGATTCTCGACTTTGCTAAAGACACATCATAATGCAGTACAATTCTGCCTCATATGTGTATAGCCGGCATGATTCCGTATGTCTTACCTATGGCATTGAGCCTGATCAACTTAATTCTGTGTGTAGGACAGACAGGGAGATGGCTGAGCAACGCAGAGGTCCTGGAAGGCCTAGAACTAGGAATGTGGAACCCGAGCAAGCAGCTGGGAATGCAGGCGTACCTTGGCAACATATAATGCAACAGATGCAGCAGCAGAATCAGATGATGATGCAGATGATGCAAGGTATGCAGGGACAACAACCTCCTGCTCCAGTTCCTGTTCCACAAGCTCCAGCAGGGCCAGATTTTCGTGCTTTCTTCAGAATGGATCCTCCAGAGTTTGCAGGTGGCTTAGACCCGATGGTAGCTCATGATTGGTTGGCTAGTATGGAAAGGATATTCCAGGCAATCCAGTGTAACAAAGAGGAGAAAGTAATCTTTGCTACACAAAAGATGAAAGGACCGGCTCTTAGGTGGTGGAATATCGCATCTACCTATTTCACTACCCAGGAGATCCCTAAGGACTGGCATCATTTCAAGGCGGCATTTTTGGAGAAGTACTTTCCTAACAGTGTTCGGACCCAGAGAGAAAGAGAGTTCCAGAACTTTAAGCAAGGCAACTTGTCAGTTTCTGAGTATGCTGAGAAGTTTGAAGATATGGCTGATTACTCACGACAGGCTGTTTATGCTCCTGATGAGTTCTGGAAGATTGATCAATTCTTGATGGGTTTGAGGGCCGACATTGCTCATAGTGTGTCCCAGAGGGAGTTCACTACTTATGCTGAATGTTTGAGGCAGTGCTATGTTGCCGAAAACAGCTTGAAGAGAGTTCAAGAAGAAAGGAACCAAAATAGGACTAACTTTAGAGATCAAGGAAGATCTACTCAACACTTGAGGCCCCGCAATTCTCCATCAAAGAAGAAACAAGGCCCTGGCGACCAATCCTCTCGACCTCCTTTTTGTGACAAGTGTAGGAGGAGGCATACCAGAGATTGCAGGTTCACTCCAGTTACTTGTTTCAAATGCGGCGAGCAGGGTCACATCTCTCCGTGTTGTCCTAGAAAGAAGAAGGCTCCTGAGACGACTACAGGACGTGTGTACACCTTAGATGCGAGAAAGGCTAAGGGGAACAACAATCTCATCGCAGGTACTTGTTATGTAAACAATCAACCCTTATGTGTTTTAGTTGATTGTGGAGCTACTCATTCTTTTGTTTCAACCGAATGTGTTTGTCGACTTGGTTTGGAAGTTACTCCATTACCCTATCCTATGGTCATTTCTTCGGCGACCGATGATGCGGTGGAAGCCCGACTGATTTGTAAGGATTGTTCAGTATCTTTTAATGGTCGTGACTTTCTGATTGATCTAATTTGCTTACCCCTCAAGAGACTTGACGTCATTCTTGGAATGGATTGGTTATCTCTTAATTCGGTGTATATTGGTTGTAAGGAAAAGGCCATATTCATTCCGGCAGAAGAGACTTCCTCCGATGATGCAATTACCAAGTTGATAGAAGGTACGATCAACGCGGTTAACTATCTCTTTTCCCAAGAAAGATCTTTTCTTTTAGTTCTTTCCAAGGAACCATCTGTAAGAATGGCATTGTCAGAGATTCCAGTGGTGTGCGAATTTCCTGATGTGTTTCCTGAGGATATCACTTCTCTTCCTCCAGAAAGGGAAGCGGAATTCTCCATCGATCTTGTCCCTGGTACTTCCCCAGTTTCCATCACTCCATATAGGATGTCTCCTATTGAACTCAGAGAACTGAAGAACCAGTTAGAAGAACTTTTAGCTAAGCATTTTATTCAGCCCAGTGTTTCTCCATGGGGAGCTCCTGTTATTTTGGTAAAGAAGAAAGACGGAAGTATGCACTTGTGCATCGATTATCGTCAGCTGAATAAAGTTACCATAAAGAACAAATACCCCTTACCACGAATTGATGACCTCCTAGATCAGTTGAAAGGAGCCAGTGTGTTCTCGAAGATTGATCTCAGGTCAGGGTATCGTCAGATTCGGGTAAAGAGCTCAGATGTGCCTAAGACTGCATTCAGGACTCGGTATGGACATTACGAGTTTTTGGTTATGCCTTTCGGTGTGACTAATGCTCCGGCGGTTTTCATGGATTACATGAATCGAATCTTTCAACCATACCTGGATCAGTTCGTGGTGATCTTCTTCGATGATATCTTGGTATATTCTCGTTCTCCCGAGGAACATGAAGAGCATTTGCGGATTGTGTTGTCTACTCTTCGAGAGAAACGATTGTACGCGAAGTTCAGTAAGTGTGAATTTTGGCTATCCGAAGTAAGTTTTCTTGGTCACGTCATCTCTGGGGGAGGCGTGGCAGTGGACCCTTCTAAAGTAGAAGCGGTGGTGAATTGGGATCGACCAAAGAGTGTGACAGAATTCAGAAGCTTCCTAGGGTTGGCAGGCTATTATCGGAGATTTATTATGGGATTTGCTAAGTTAGCACTACCATTGACAAAGCTCACTCGAAAGGAAGTTGCCTTTGAATGGGATTCCGAATGTGAACAGAGTTTTCAGAAGCTTAAGAGGAAGTTGACTACTGCACCCGTATTAGTAATTCCAGACCCAAATCGGTCTTATGAAGTATTCTGTGATGCTTCTAAGAAGGGCTTGGGTGGGGTATTGATGCAAGACGGTCAAGTTGTGGCTTATGCATCCCGACAATTGAGACCTCATGAAGAAAACTATCCTACCCATGATCTGGAACTTGCTGCAATAGTCTTTGCACTCAAGGTATGGCGTCACTACTTGTATGGAGTTCACTTTGAGATGTTCAGTGATCATAAAAGCTTGAAGTACCTTTTTGATCAGAAAGAGTTGAACATGCGACAAAGGAGATGGATGGAGTATCTTAAAGACTATGATTTCGAATTGAAATACCATCCAGGAAAAGCTAATAAAGTAGCAGATGCCTTAAGTAGGAAGGAATTTCGGATTGCAGAGTTGATGATGTTAGAGTATGGATTATTAGAGAAGTTTCGAAATCTCAACCTCCAGTTCGATTGGACACCCAATGGTGTACTAATTAGTAACTTGAGTATTCAGAACGAACTGCGAGAGAGGATTCAAGTGGCTCAAGGATATGACGAGCAATTGCAAACAAGTGAGAACATGCCTGACTTCACTAGAGCACCCGACGGAATCCTTTTGTTTAAGAAAAGGATGTGTATACCAAATGATTTGGAACTGAAGCGTTTGATTCTTGATGATGCCCACAAGAGTAAATTTTCTATTCATCCTGGATCGACCAAAATGTATCAAGATTTGAAGAAAGACTTTTGGTGGTCAGGAATGAAGAAAGAGATTGCAGAATATGTGGCACAGTGTCCTGTCTGCCAACAGGTTAAGATTGAACATCAGCGACCAGGCGGAATGTTGCAGCCGTTGGAGATACCTGTGTGGAAGTGGGATTCTATCTCCATGGACTTCATTGTGGGATTACCTCGTGCTCGAGGCGGATATGATTCTATATGGGTAATAGTGGACAGGTTGACTAAGTCTGCTAACTTTTTGCCTGTAAAGACGACTCACAAGGTGATACACCTCGCGAGACTTTTCATAGCGGAGATTGTACGATTGCATGGTGTGCCATCCAGTATAGTGTCTGACCGAGATCCAAAGTTCACTTCAAAATTCTGGAAGGCGTTCCATAAGGAAATGGGGACTAGGCTGGATATGAGTACTTCTAATCATCCTCAAACTGACGGACAAACGGAAAGAACCATTCAGACGATTGAAGATATGTTAAGAGCTTGTATTCTGGAAGAAGGTGGGAGTTGGAAAGATCATTTACCCTTGGTAGAGTTCGCATATAATAACAGTTACCATGCCAGTTTGGGTATGGCTCCCTATGAGGCTCTATATGGGAGAAAGTGTCGGTCTCCTGTGTGTTGGGCTGAAGTGGGAGAAAAGAGTATTCTTGGACCGGAAATTATACAAGAGACCACTGAGAAGGTCAAAGTGATTCAAGATAACCTTAAGAAAGCTCAAGACCGACAGAAAAATTATGCGGACAAGCGAAGGAGGCCTTTGGAATTCAATGTTGGAGACCACGTATATTTGAAGGTTACCCCGAGATTAAGATTGGGAGGACCGTTCAAAATGCGCAAGCTTAGTCCGAGATATGTGGGACCATACCAGATTTTGAGTCGGGTGGGCGAAGTGGCTTATCAGTTGGCATTGCCACCTTCACTATCCGGGCTGCATGATGTGTTCCACGTATCTCAACTCCGAAGGTTCGTGCCTGACGCTTTTCACCCTATCCTCCCAGATTCTGTTGAAGTAGAACCAGATCTCTCCTATGATCCCCAACCATGCGGTATTTTGGAGTATGCTAGCAAGTCCCTGAGGAACAAAGAGATACCTCTCGTAAAAGTGTTGTGGGATGAGACGCGTCCTGAGGAAGCTACGTGGGAGCTTGAGTCAGAGATGCGGGAGTCCTACCCTCAATTGTTCTGGTGAGTTTTCGAATTCGAGGACGAATTCTAATTAAGGGGGGGGGGGGAGAATGTAATATCCTATTTATTTCTTTTAGAATAAATGGTAATGACATTGGTTGAGATGGAACTAAATGGCATAATGGATATTAAGATTTAGTAGAAGGGCATCTTAGTCTTTGTACCCTTAATTAGACATAAGGAATTGTTTGGCTTAGGCAAAATCTCTCTCTTCATTGTGAACAAAACAGATTTTGTGAGGGCAAAAGGATAGAAACGTGGAAAAGAAGAGGAGAGAAAGAAGACCACTCCAAGAACTCCAATCCTTGCATGTCCAAGAACTTATTCCGAAGTTCTGATTTTCGTTCAAATCTCCCTTGCTCCAGCTCTACTTCTTCAATCTAAGGTGAGTCCCTAGATAGAAAATAGGGTTTTGGTTCAATTGGGGACTTTTGGGGTTTAAGGGTTTTGAGAGATTATGTCCAAAATTCTTGCTAATAACATGTTTTAATGTGGTTTATCACTTGTTTATACATTGTACTGGCTGGATGTACCCTTAATTCGTGCATACAGGTGGATTTAAGGGGTTAGGGTACCCCAGGACAGAACTGATGAGTTCTGCGTTTTTCTGCATCTGCTATGGTCCGTTGAGCGGACTAAGGCCGCTGAGCGGATACTGAGCATTTTTCCAGAAATTCGCAATCCCGCTGAGCGGACCCACCTTGGCCGCTAAGCGGAGGATGCTGTTTGTAGAAAATAATTATCGCGAGGCCGCTAAGCGACGCGAGGCCGCTAAGCGGAGGAACAGTTGGGGCTCGCCACTCGAAAGCCCGCTTACAGCCCGCTAAGTGGCCAGTGCTGAGCCGAATTTTATTTTCTTTCCCTGAGAGCAGTTTTGGGTTCCTAATGGTAACCAAACTCCTCCTTAATCATTAGTACAATTATGTACGTTTGATGTGTGATGTTTTATGACACGCATTGTCTTTATTTTCCATTCAACTGCTTACGTGAAATGTTATGCGTAATAGTGAATATGTTTATTCTATAGTTCTTGTCTATTCAATGTGATTAATTCTGAATACTATGATGAGAACAAGTATGGAAATATGTTGATATCCAAATGTTTTGGTTAAACATTCGGATTGGTTTGGTTTATGACCTTACGCTTGTTGTATGTACGTATGCTTGAATCGAAGTGGCCGGTGGCTAGATTGGGATATACCTCTTACTATGAAGTCAAGGTATTTTCCCGGGCCATGGAGTCCGTAGAATAGTCCGATGATGTGATCATAGGTCGCGCACCTGAGCTACCGTTGCGGTGTGCTTGTGAGTTTCCGTACGGGGTTTTACTCACTTGGCGTTAACACACTTGCGTGCTCGGTATGGTGGGATTATGTGGCCACGTAGGCCAATACATTTTCGGTAACTCACCTCTAGTGAAGTCATGTAGACTACTACTAGGCTTTCGCCCGGTGGGCTCATGCGTCAAGATGGCGGTTCGGTACTTGGTGTGAACACACGAGCGTACGGGTAGTTACCGGGGCAATGACGCCATTTAGGCTAATGTCATCTCGCGGCCAAATAGGCTTGTGCGAACCTGCTTAACTACTCTTGCAGTGTGCTTGTACGAGTCACTTGACAATATGCATGGGTGAAATCATCGAGGGTGCGTTCATTCTATAATCTAGCCGAGGTTTGTGACACTTCTGGATTCCCCGTACACGGGTATGGGTTTTAGCATACTTGTTTGTTGATATGCTTGTGTATTTGTATAAGATGAGTCCAATGGTGGATGAATCACTTGTTTACTCCGTACTTGTACCGGATGTGAGGATAAACCCTGAATCAATGGTGGATTCGGTTTTATGCATGCACCTTTTAGATCCGAGTGGACTAATAGGATAGGTGGACTCACTGAGATTTAGTAATCTCATCCCATTCCAATTCTATCTTTTTCAGGTGGTTCAAGGCAAGATCGTGGCAAGGGCAAGGCGGATTAGTCCTTTGGCGTTGTTACTAGACCTTATCTTTTGTTCGCTTTTTATGCTTTTGTAGTACCTTGTTGGATATTGTACTATTTTGGATGTATTATCATTTTGGCCATGATACATTCGGCTTTTGTACTTCGTGCTTGTGATGTTTTCATTATCTTTCCGGTGCAACATTATGTAATTGTTGTCTTTATGAAACCATATTTAATACTTTATGCATATTATTCTAGACATATATGTGTGGGGTGTTACAGTTGGTATCAGAGCAGGTCGATTCTCGACTTTGCTAAAGACACATCATAATGCAGTACAATTCTGCCTCATATGTGTATAGCCGGCATGATTCCGTATGTCTTACCTATGGCATTGAGCCTGATCAACTTAATTCTGTGTGTAGGACAGACAGGGAGATGGCTGAGCAATGCAGAGGTCCCGGAAGGCCTAGAACTAGGAATGTGGAACCCGAGCAAGCAGCTGGGAATGCAGGCGTACCTTGGCAACATATAATGCAACAGATGCAGCAGCAGAATCAGATGATGATGCAGATGATGCAAGGTATGCAGGGACAACAACCTCCTGCTCCAGTTCCTGTTCCACAAGCTCCAGCAGGGCCAGATTTTCGTGCTTTCTTCAGAATGGATCCTCCAGAGTTTGCAGGTGGCTTAGACCCGATGGTAGCTCATGATTGGTTGGCTAGTATGGAAAGGATATTCCAGGCAATCCAGTGTAACAAAGAGGAGAAAGTAATCTTTGCTACACAAAAGATGAAAGGACCGGCTCTTAGGTGGTGGAATATCGCATCTACCTATTTCACTACCCAGGAGATCCCTAAGGACTGGCATCATTTCAAGGCGGCATTTTTGGAGAAGTACTTTCCTAACAGTGTTCGGACCCAGAGAGAAAGAGAGTTCCAGAACTTTAAGCAAGGCAACTTGTCAGTTTCTGAGTATGCTGAGAAGTTTGAAGATATGGCTGATTACTCACGACAGGCTGTTTATGCTCCTGATGAGTTCTGGAAGATTGATCAATTCTTGATGGGTTTGAGGGCCGACATTGCTCATAGTGTGTCCCAGAGGGAGTTCACTACTTATGCTGAATGTTTGAGGCAGTGCTATGTTGCCGAAAACAGCTTGAAGAGAGTTCAAGAAGAAAGGAACCAAAATAGGACTAACTTTAGAGATCAAGGAAGATCTACTCAACACTTGAGGCCCCGCAATTCTCCATCAAAGAAGAAACAAGGCCCTGGCGACCAATCCTCTCGACCTCCTTTTTGTGACAAGTGTAGGAGGAGGCATACCAGAGATTGCAGGTTCACTCCAGTTACTTGTTTCAAATGCGGCGAGCAGGGTCACATCTCTCCGTGTTGTCCTAGAAAGAAGAAGGCTCCTGAGACGACTACAGGACGTGTGTACACCTTAGATGCGAGAAAGGCTAAGGGGAACAACAATCTCATCGCAGGTACTTGTTATGTAAACAATCAACCCTTATGTGTTTTAGTTGATTGTGGAGCTACTCATTCTTTTGTTTCAACCGAATGTGTTTGTCGACTTGGTTTGGAAGTTACTCCATTACCCTATCCTATGGTCATTTCTTCGGCGACCGATGATGCGGTGGAAGCCCGACTGATTTGTAAGGATTGTTCAGTATCTTTTAATGGTCGTGACTTTCTGATTGATCTAATTTGCTTACCCCTCAAGAGACTTGACGTCATTCTTGGAATGGATTGGTTATCTCTTAATTCGGTGTATATTGGTTGTAAGGAAAAGGCCATAATCATTCCGGCAGAAGAGACTTCCTCCGATGATGCAATTACCAAGTTGATAGAAGGTACGATCAACGCGGTTAACTATCTCTTTTCCCAAGAAAGATCTTTTCTTTTAGTTCTTTCCAAGGAACCATCTGTAAGAATGGCATTGTCAGAGATTCCAGTGGTGTGCGAATTTCCTGATGTGTTTCCTGAGGATATCACTTCTCTTCCTCCAGAAAGGGAAGCGGAATTCTCCATCGATCTTGTCCCTGGTACTTCCCCAGTTTCCATCACTCCATATAGGATGTCTCCTATTGAACTCAGAGAACTGAAGAACCAGTTAGAAGAACTTTTAGCTAAGCATTTTATTCAGCCCAGTGTTTCTCCATGGGGAGCTCCTGTTCTTTTGGTAAAGAAGAAAGACGGAAGTATGCACTTGTGCATCGATTATCGTCAGCTGAATAAAGTTACCATAAAGAACAAATACCCCTTACCACGAATTGATGACCTCCTAGATCAGTTGAAAGGAGCCAGTGTGTTCTCGAAGATTGATCTCAGGTCAGGGTATCGTCAGATTCGGGTAAAGAGCTCAGATGTGCCTAAGACTGCATTCAGGACTCGGTATGGACATTACGAGTTTTTGGTTATGCCTTTCGGTGTGACTAATGCTCCGGCGTTTTTCATGGATTACATGAATCGAATCTTTCAACCATACCTGGATCAGTTCGTGGTGATCTTCTTCTATGATATCTTGGTATATTCTCGTTCTCCCGAGGAACATGAAGAGCATTTGCGGATTGTGTTGTCTACTCTTCGAGAGAAACGATTGTACGCGAAGTTTAGTAAGTGTGAATTTTGGCTATCCGAAGTAAGTTTTCTTGGTCACGTCATCTCTGGGGGAGGCGTGGCAGTGGACCCTTCTAACGTAGAAGCGGTGGTGAATTGGGATCGACCAAAGAGTGTGACAGAATTCAGAAGCTTCCTAGGGTTGGCAGGCTATTATCGGAGATTTATTATGGGATTTGCTAAGTTAGCACTACCATTGACAAAGCTCACTCGAAAGGAAGTTGCCTTTGAATGGGATTCCGAATGTGAACAGAGTTTTCAGAAGCTTAAGAGGAAGTTGACTACTGCACCCGTATTAGTAATTCCAGACCCAAATCGGTCTTATGAAGTATTCTGTGATGCTTCTAAGAAGGGCTTGGGTGGGGTATTGATGCAAGACGGTCAAGTTGTGGCTTATGCATCCCGACAATTAAGACCTCACGAAGAAAACTATCCTACCCATGATCTGGAACTTGCTGCAATAGTCTTTGCACTCAAGGTATGGCGTAACTACTTGTATGGAGTTCACTTTGAGATGTTCAGTGATCATAAAAGCTTGAAGTACCTTTTTGATCAGAAAGAGTTGAACATGCGACAAAGGAGATGGATGGAGTATCTTAAAGACTATGATTTCGAATTGAAATACCATCCAGGAAAAGCTAATAAAGTAGCAGATGCCTTAAGTAGGAAGGAATTTCGGATTGCAGAGTTGATGATGTTAGAGTATGGATTATTAGAGAAGTTTCGAAATCTCAACCTCCAGTTCGATTGGACACCCAATGGTGTACTAATTAGTAACTTGAGTATTCAGAACGAACTGCGAGAGAGGATTCAAGTGGCTCAAGGATATGACGAGCAATTGCAAACAAGTGAGAACATGCCTGACTTCACTAGAGCACCCGACGGAATCCTTTTGTTTAAGAAAAGGATGTGTATACCAAATGATTTGGAACTGAAGCGTTTGATTCTTGATGAAGCCCACAAGAGTAAATTTTCTATTCATCCTGGATCGACCAAAATGTATCAAGATTTGAAGAAAGACTTTTGGTGGTCAGGAATGAAGAAAGAGATTGCAGAATATGTGGCACAGTGTCCTGTCTGCCAACAGGTTAAGATTGAACATCAGCGACCAGGCGGAATGTTGCAGCCGTTGGAGATACCTGTGTGGAAGTGGGATTCTATCTCCATGGACTTCATTGTGGGATTACCTCATGCTCGAGGCGGATATGATTCTATATGGGTAATAGTGGACAGGTTGACTAAGTCTGCTAACTTTTTGCCTGTAAAGACGACTCACAAGGTGATACACCTCGCGAGACTTTTCATAGCGGAGATTGTACGATTGCATGGTGTGCCATCCAGTATAGTGTCTGACCGAGATCCAAAGTTCACTTCAAAATTCTGGAAGGCGTTCCATAAGGAAATGGGGACTAGGCTGGATATGAGTACTTCTAATCATCCTCAAACTGACGGACAAACGGAAAGAACCATTCAGACGATTGAAGATATGTTAAGAGCTTGTATTCTGGAAGAAGGTGGGAGTTGGAAAGATCATTTACCCTTGGTAGAGTTCGCATATAATAACAGTTACCATGCCAGTTTGGGTATGGCTCCCTATGAGGCTCTATATGGGAGAAAGTGTCGGTCTCCTGTGTGTTGGGCTGAAATGGGAGAAAAGAGTATTCTTGGACCGGAAATTATACAAGAGACCACTGAGAAGGTCAAAGTGATTCAAGATAACCTTAAGAAAGCTCAAGACCGACAGAAAAATTATGCGGACAAGCGAAGGAGGCCTTTGGAATTCAATGTTGGAGACCACGTATATTTGAAGGTTACCCCGAGATTAA